>NC_065919.1:67732850-68032850 GCF_024586455.1 Bactrocera neohumeralis
CTTTCGGCTTGCGCACGGGCTTCTTCTTTGCAACTGCGCCTGTTGATGCTGCATTTCTTGGCGGCTCCAATTTAGCCTTACTCTGATCGATGATAGGCGCCACATTGGCTACCTGCTTGGTAACGGTATTTGTGGGCGCTGTCGAGTTGTTCGTGTTGACGCCGCTGGCTACACTGCTCAATGGCTGGATGGGTTGCGGATGCACTATTTGCTGTTGTGGTGGCTGCAAACGTTGCTGTTGTTGTTGCACTGCTTGCTGATTAGCGCTTAACGTCGTGTTCATGCCCAACAATGTCGGCTGCGGCTGTGTGCTCGGCGGCAGTGGATTTACATCGTTAAAGTGAATCTGTCCCAACTGCAGACACTGCGCCAATTGCTGAGCGTTAATGCCGGCTGGCGCGATCAGTAGGCGTTCGGTGGGACCGATCGAGGCAGCGGTTTGAGTCGGACTAATTGGCGTGATCTGATTTGTTTCGCTGTTTAAGGAGAATATTTGCTGTGTGGCGGCGTTAATTTTCGGCAATGACACATAGCGTTGTTGGCTTTGTGCCGCCAAAGATGCGGCACCAAGTAGCGCATTGCTCGGCGGCTGTGGCAGCATTGGCTGTGGCTGCTGATGTGGTTGTTGCTGTTGTATTAGCTGCGCCATATCCGGTGTTCTCGCGCGGTTCAACATATTTTGTTGTTGTTGTGTCTGCTGAAACGTTTTCTGCTGTTGTTGTTGCTGCTGCTGTGGCTGCATCTGCAGTTGTGGTGACTGCTGCGGTAATTGAAGCGTAGGTCCTGTCGTTCCATTCGCGGTGGCGCCACTACTCGTTAGTGACGTTGACCCAGCATTGAATTGTAACTGTATTGTTGGTGTTTTTGCTCCCACAGCTGTTGCAACTTGTGCGGGTAGCGTCAGCTTACTTATGGCACCCGTATTGGTGGAAATCAAAGTTTTAGCATGTTGTTGTTGCATTGTGCTATTCAAAGAACTTGGCGGCAGTAGTTGCGGTGTTGTTGCACTCAATCCAACACGATTGTTTTGCGTACTGTTAGTTGCACCAATATTGTTGTTGCTGCCACTGTTGTTACTATTGTCCAATTTTGTTGGCTCATTGATTATTGTCACATTTGGCAGAGCACCTTTGAGTAGGGCCTGCAGCAAAAGCTGCGATTGCTGATCTTGCGGCTGGCTGGCGTTGTGTCGCAGTATTAGGCGTTCGCCTTGCTCGGATACTGTCAATGTAAGATTGCCGGTTAATTGTGGCATGAGCGCTGCTGCTGTTGCAGGCGAGCCGACCGATATCGATACATTGCTAGGCATGCCGGTGAGCTGTGGCGGCAGTATGGTGGCACTGGTGAGGCCAGGTGTCGACATTATGCTATTATTGGCACTTCCGCTGCTCGAAGCCATTGAATTGGTGGGCTGTTGTTGTACTGTCGGTGTTTGATTAGATGAAGCCGCCGCTGTTGCGGTGGACCCTGATGTTTGTGGTATGGCCACTAGTTGTACATGCCTGCCATCTGCGGTTAGTTTAATAGTGGCGGCAGGTGAGTCGTGGTGTGTTTGTACATTTGCCTGAGAGTTTGGTGGTTGAAATATAATATGTTGTGGTTGTTGGTGATGTTGTTGTTGTAGTTGTTGCTGCTGCTGCTGTTGTTGATTGGACTGCGATTGATATTGCGAAGTGGGAGGTAGTGTTGCCGCCTTAATGTGGAGTCCTAAGAAAATAATTGAACAATTTGTATTTTTTTCAATTTGGGGCAAAATGTTATGGTAAATACAACAAAGTATTTGTGTATATCTTCTATGACTAGCTAGTTCGCAAATTTAAAAGCAAACTCAAGCAATTTAAGTAATATATATGTAGCAAAACATTGCTAAAAATTAAAGCAATACTTACAATTTATCACAAATAGTTTGCACCCAACTAAAATTGTCTCAATTTCCCAATTAATAACTATTAAGATTTTTTTTTTTTATTTTAGTTAACTGTAATCGTTTTGCCTTTCCATGGTTTGCGACTTGACTGACATTGTATTTCTATTGTTTTATTAATTTAGTATTTTGTTTAGGAAGTGTGAATAGCAAGTAGAAAATATATCATGACATTTGTTGTGAATACAATGTGAAAGCAATTATAAAAGGAATGTGTTTTTTGACATTTGGCATTTACCATACCAAAAAAAGGGTAATCAATTTGTAGGAAAGCAAATTTTAGAATGTGTTCTACACTTAAATTCAATTCTTCTGATAAGAATAAATATGCTAACCTAAATGGCTGGGAATGGTCTCATATATAACTTTGTGGATAAATCTATGAATAAAGGTCCTAGTGCGATATAACTCACATTCCTTTAGATGTACTCTCAACTAAATAAATTTTGTGTGAGTAATTATTATTACTGAAATTCAATTATTGTAATTTAAAAAAGTCTGCTTACCTCCTCCTGCGCCAGTTGCGCTATCCAATATTGGCATAATTTGTATTTTGTTTTCCACAGCACCACAGCCGCTATTGTGATTTGGTAGCATTTTCGTTGTGTCCACCTGCGAGATTTGTATATTGCCAATTTGGCTAGGAACTTGCGGCGCACCCGCAACCGTTGCGGCCAATGTTGATGCTGTTGTTGGCGTTGTTGTTGTCACCGTCGACGCTGGGTGGGTTAATGTAGTTGAAGCGCCCTGGTGTTGTTGCTGAACTTGAGCAGCTGCCGATGACGACATCGCTGGTGTTGTGGCGGTTGTCAATGAGGGCATCACCGAAACACTATTAGTTGTGGTAGTTGTTGTTGTAATAGATGCGGCCGCTGCAGTGCTTGGTGTCACAGTTGACGCATTGGTGATGACATTGCTATTGTCTTGCTTTTTACCATTGCGCCGCACAGCGGGCTTGCGTCGGGGTTTCACCGTTGCAGTTGTTGTTGTTGTAGTGGTGGTTGCAGGCGTCGTAGTGGCTACTGTGGGATTGCTATTAGACGTTGGCAGTTGAAGTGAACCGCCGCCAGCTGTTATGTTGAAGAGCGGTTGAGGTTGCGATGGCGTCGGCTGCATTGCCTGCAACTGTGGCAGATTGCTGGCAGACGACATGGTGAAATTCATTGTCGCTGCACCGATTTTATTATTGGAGTGTTGCTGTTGTTGTTGTGCTGCGGCCGCCGCCGCCGCTGCTGCTGCTTGTTGAGCCAAATGCTGTTGCGCTTGCTGCTGAATTTCCTCCGCAGTCGGCAGTCGTGGTATCGAAATTGTGTATGGCGTTGAGGCCGTGTCATTTTGATCAATTTTAATAAAGATATTGTGCGGCTCGGTCGTGTCATGACCAGCATTGCTGGATGCTGTTGCACCTCCTAGCGCGGCTGAGGCAGGTATTGTCACGGTAAAAGGTAAGGAGTCGGTGCCATTTTGACTGGGTATCGAGATCATTATGTCGTTGGCGTTCGGTGGTGCCGGCGCTTGAGTCGTTGATGTCGACGTTGCATGTGTGGGTGTTTGTGGAGGCTGCGTTGCGTTAGACGCGGGGGTGGTAGCTCTATCATCGTGTGTAGACATTGTGTCCATATAATCTTCATCGTCGTCATCATCCTCCATGATGCCGCACAGTTTCATCACATTACCGAGATCGAGTTTTGGTCGCGCTTGCTCTTGCTGTTGTTGCGGCGGTTGATTTGTTTGATTGGGTCCAGTGATGCTATTGCTATTAGTGAAGGTCAGTTTCACATTTTGCGGCGACGTTTGTGAGAATTGCAGCTGCGGCATGACGCCTGTGTTGTAACTCATGCTGACAGGCGTGCTGAATTTGTTCGCGATCACATTGGCCGTCGATGAGGGTGTTGTATTTGGAACATGCTTTACTTGCAAGGTGGGCGAAGGCGCAGTTGTTGTTACGGCTGGCGATTGTACTGCAGCCGCTGCTGCTGCGCTGGCGGCGGTTTGTTTCTTTTTACGAGGCTTTGCCTTCTTTTTTGGTTCAGTCTGCGGCTGCGATGGCTGCTGTGGTTGTGCTTGCAATGAAGTATTCGTTGCGCCACTATTTGCCAGGCTAACGTTCATCATCGAATTGGCCGATTGTCCATTTGTTAGTTGCTGTTGTTGGTTCATGGTGACTGTGCCACCAGTGACGCCGGCACTCTGCAGCAATGTGGGTGTTGGCTGACGTATTGGCTCAGACGCCTGTGATGTGCCGTGCGTCAAACTGGGTAGCGCACTTTGCTGAGCATTGAACATATCTACGTTAGCGCTGGAAGAAGTTGACGGTGGTGGTGGCGTTTGGAAGGTCGCACCCGCCGCTGCCGCCGCCGCCGCCAATTGCTGTATGTTAGCACCACTTAGCTGATTCAAATTAATAAGTGAACTGCCACCGGCTGCAGCATTGTTTAAGCTCTGTTGAAAATGCGCTGGCAATTGGGAAAGAATTGTTGCTGTTGTTGGTGAAGGACCGTTAGGCATTTGAATTTGCGTAATGCTGCCACCGTTCGCCGCTGCGGCTGCTAATTGCAGATTTTGTAGTTGTGCCGCCACGCTGGGCCCCAACAGATGACTGGTATTTATTGTGGCCGTTGTGGTGAACGGCTGATGAGATCGTTGCTGATTTGACGCCGAGAGGGCTGCATGCAAGCCGGTCAGCTGCGTTATGGCCGGATTTTGAGGATTAGTTTTGATCGTTTGTATATGATTTGCAGTCTGTTGTATGAGGTTCGCCTGTGAGGACACGATGAAGGTGGGAGTGGCGGCGGCCAGTTGCATGGTCGCACCGTTTGTACCCAATATACGCAGTAGCTGTTGCGGCTGTTGTTGTTGGAGCTGCGCTTGCGGTCGCGCATTCTGTATCACCAGTGAGGGTGTGGCTGTCAACTGTGGCGTGGGTGGTCGCAGTATTAGTTGTACACCCTGCGGCGTATTTTGCTGCACCAACACTGGCATTTGATTGAGCAACAACGGCTGTTGCGTCGTTAGGCTGGCTGTGGCGCCTGTTGGCAGCAGGATTTGTTGCTGCTGCCCGGCACCGCCTGAGGTGATCTGCGCCTGTTGCGGCTGTGGTGATTGCGAGATCTGTGGCATTTGTGCCATATTATTTGTGTGACTGTGTACGGTGGCGGTCGCTGCATTGCCACCACCCAGTTTAGATTTATGTTGTTGTTGTTGTTGTTGCTGCTGCTGCTGACTGGCATCGTTGTACGGCTGTTGCTGTGGCTTTGGCAGTATTTGCTGTGGCGGTTTGACGGACTTTGTTGTTGTATTCGTTGTTGTACTGCTAAGGCTGCTGTACGACGTCGGCGTCACATGTGTTTGCACTGTTGCATTGCTGCCTATCAGTCGTTGCTGCAGCGTATGCTGTTGTCCAGCCGGCGCCGCAACAATTTGGCCTTGCGGACCTTGGATTATCTGAAAGACCTGTTGCGTATGCTGTGGCTGATTGGTTTGATGTGGCGCATTGCCGGTTATAGTGAATTGTTGTTGCAACATTTGCATTGGTTGTGGTGTTGACGGTTTGATTGTGGCGGCGGTAATTGTATTGCTAGGACTCGGTATTGGACTGTCAGCTATCAGCGGACTACTGCTGTGATAGTGTTGGAACTGTTGTTGTTGCTGTTGACTTAACGACGTCGACGTTGGTAGTACTGTGGCGGCGGCTTTTTTCGCTTGACCTTTTGGGCAACCAGCCACATTTGCTGTCGCAAACGAACTCGACGTGTTGATCGCTGCTGCATGTGATTGCCCATAGCCGCCGGCTACAGTATTCGAGATCGAAGACGCAGTGTGGCAAGTTGTTGGTGTAACAGCACTGCTGAATATTTGGTGATGCTGTTGATTAAGTTGATTTTGTTGCTGTTGCAGCAGCTGCTGCTGCTGCTGAGTAATGCGCTTATTGCCCTTCTGCAACGAAAAATTTGAGATTTAAGTAATTCAAATTAAAAACATTAATTATTAGCAAGATTAAACATTCGTGACACATACTTACCTTATTTAATTGTATATTATTGGATCCAACAAGGGTTGTGTTGAATTCATTACCGGCTGCAGGTGTGTTTGCCGCTATCGCTGCACCACCCACACCGGCTGTCACACCAATAACACTGGTCGCTGCCGCTGGTGACTGCGATGGACTTGGCTGAAATACAACGGTACCGGCGTTCGGACTTCCATTAGTGAATTGATGCAACGATTGTCTGCGTCCCGGTGTGGCAGTTTTTCTTTCCTACAATCCAAGCAGAAATGCAAGCAAATATTAACAAATTGCAAATACGTATTTTCGAATCATTTCATATTAAAAAGCATAATTACTAACCTGATCGTGTGTGGCGCTTGTTATTGTATTTCCAGCTACGAGTAGCACATCCGGCGGAAATGGCGACAATGAGGGTGACGGTTGCAAGCGTGGACTAGCAGATATTGATGGCGACGGACTGGGCGTTAAAAACGGACCCGGAGGAGACAATATTCCTGCGAAAAAGAGGATAAATTTGTTAAAACTGTCAAATATCGTTAAAAAAATTATAAGTATATATGCATATATAAATATAAATTTGTCTTGGTAGAATAACAATTGAACATTTGTTCGAGCTCAAAAACTTCAAATTTTATTACCAAATATATTAGTGAAATCCATTTCAGTTTAATGCTTTAACTTTAAATTTAAATGTAACTTTTGTCAATTCCACAAAGTGCAACCCTAACCAAGAGGGTATAAACGTCCTCATTTCAAAAGCGTCAATCGATTGATTGCCAACGAATTATTATAAAACGAGATATATCAATAAATCATCTAAAATAATGTTTAGTGTATATTCGGACAAACAAAATAATTTAATCTATATCAGTGCAGCCGAAGTTATAACACTCTTCGCAAATGCATTTCCCACAGCATCAAAGTATTTAAAAATACATATATTTCTCTTGATTTTGATCGGTCAGTTTGTATGGCAGCTGTTTGCTATTGTGATTGGATTAGAACAATGTATTGGGGTATGGTAGTGTTGCCAAGGATGACAATGCATTTCAAACTTTGTGAAGTTAATTTATCAAATAAAGAAGTATTCTATACAATTCAATGTTTTAATTGTTTTTTGATATGTATATTTAATTTTTTGATATATTTAAATAAAACGAAGAATATGAAATCATTTGTTTCTTAAAACTAATAACAATATTTATGACAGTTGCGACCAGTGTTGTTAAGGAACATAAAAATATTAGTAAAAGAAGTAGTTAAAAAACGCGTTATTAATAAAATTAATATAAAAAAATATTAAACAATACTGCAAGAAAACAAAAGACTTTTTTTTGCACTGGATATATAATTTTTTCGATGGATTAACTCAAGTAGCTTATAAAATTATACTTAAAGATTTGTTCTAAATGTTTTGCATAGCAATAACAAGTCTTTTGCAGTTTTCTTCTTACATATATTTAATATTAAATAAGGTGTTTTGTACAAACAAAAATAGCAAAACCGATTTGTGTAATGAGCAATAATGATTCGTTGAACGAAAGCGCCTCAGCTGAACTTGACAAGCGTAAATAATTGACCGTAAATATTACGAGTATTCTCCTGACGTTTACCAACATCTCAAATGGCGGTACAACTTATTGTTGTAAATCCTCTTTATGCAATGCAAAACCGAAAAAGGACCAAAAACATGCAGAAATTTATTTATAGGTAACTACGTACAATGGCAAGAGCAAGTTTATGTAAATAATCCAATTATGTAAAAAGAGAGGAAGGAAAACAAACAATGGAAAAGAAGAAATACCAAAAAAATATTGAATGTAACTAGCCAACCAAATTAAAATAAAAAAATATTAAAACAGAAAATGTAACAGAGCAGAAGTATGTATATCTAAGAAAAGGAATTGCTTGAGGCAGTAGATACTGTTTAGATTTCTGACGAACCAGGAGCACATATAATATTTATTTATTGACAATACACACGACGTTTGGCCACAAGTTGCAAAGGCGAACATGAACTAAGCTTTTTTTTTTGTTGCAAAGTGTACATATAGTGCATGTGTGCTTGTATAGCTTGTAGGTGCCATGCATGAGGACTCTTGATTTGCCACACTTCATCGCTTGCAAAACAATGCGTTTGTTGCAAGAACGCACAGCGTATGTTACATAGAAGGCATGTGGTTCGTTGCAAGAGCACAAGTAGAGGCAGCTAGTGTGTTACTGCTCTGGCCGCTTGTTGTTGTTGGTTGGTGTCGACATTTATTTGTGTGGTATATGCATCATGCCGTATTTTCGCATCTACTACTACAACGGCTATTGTTATTTCAATACATCACCCCAAAAAGGCACCAGCTTGCCGCAGTTTGCATACTGCTGCCACAAACACATCGCTCATTCATCAGCCTAGGCCGCTTGTGCGTGCCTTCAAGCTTTGCGTGAACTTCGAAAACTCGTAACATCAAAAGACGCAAGCAAGCAAACAGCAACTCTTTCAGTTGCAAAACAATATTTTAGCCGATTGTCGTTGATTCAGTTGATAGAAGTATGTATACGCCGAAGATGAAGGAGCGAAGCAGCTATGGATATGTACATACATATGTGTGTATAACTCCTAGCAAGTATCGCAGCATATATTTAGGTGAGCAAGTAATTTTGATAGCGAGTGTTCACCGGCAAGGCTTGGCTTCATTTTGCCGTGCTCCTGCCTATTAAGTCAACTGCTTCCTTAGACTTTGGCCGGTACGCTAAAGGACTGGCTCCAACACCAACATATGATGCACTTATATATGTGTGCACGTGTGGATATATATATAGATATGTGCGTTTAAAGCATTGGCGTTTGTCACGTTGTTATAGCAGTAGTCACAGCCACTAGAACAACAAACAACCGCCATCACCAAGCATAGCTGCCCCCGCCCCAAACCATCAAGCATTACGCGAGCTAGCACAGCCAGCCACCAAGGGCTACCAACTATGATTGTTGGTTGTGCTATAGCATCAACAACAGCATCTGCGTCAATAGCAAGATTTTGGTTACCGTGGCACTTGGATTGGCAGCCCGGCAGTCGGTCGCAGTAAGTTACCAGGCTGGCGGCGGGTGACAAGACGGGCATTTTAACGCTGCTCTTTCGTGTGCTTCACATTTTCTGACGTTATTCGCCGACGCTTGGTTTGTGATGTCTTGCAGCATTGCTTGGACGGACTATTTGTTAGTCGTACAGTGTGTGTATGGATTGCTCCGGGTTCCGCGTCATAATATTAACTGGGGGTTGCGGATGAACTGTATGGAGTTCTAACTCACGTATTTATGTGTGTATGTATGTATGTATAATTCTTGCGTTGTTGTCGTTGCTACTACTTGGTGGCCGTGTGGTTGCCACGTAAAGGCGTTTTAAAGGATATCGAGGAGTATCTGTGTACACCGTGTGCTGAAGGTAGAAGTTGTAGCGAAAATAACCAACATAAGAGGGATGCGGGTAAATGAAATCAGCAAACAAAAAAAAAATTGAAACAAAACGTCGAGTGCACATAAAAACAATGCACGAATATAAAGTAGCAAATAAAAGCAATACAAACAACAACAGCAACAATAATAAGAACATGTTTGCTGGAGAATAAAAATTTTAATCCTGCAGGAGTGTGCGAGCACCACAGCAGCAGGCAGTAGCAACAGCAACACTTTTGTCTTTCGCCATAATGCCAGCGTGTGGATATGAAAAGCAATAGCAAGCAAAGCAAGTACCACGAATGTAACAAATAAAAGCAGCCAAACAGCACTCGGGAATACGTAAAACTGAAGCGAAAATCAATAAAAGTGTAGGCATGTGCAATGGGGGTAGATGCCATGGAAGACAAATATTCACATGCGCACCGGATAGGTAGAGTATTAAGACACACAGTTATTTATAGGTATGTAATAAGTGTGTGTAAAGACTAGAGCAGTACGTTGTTATGCGCTATGATGTCGGACGGACTTACTCTTCGAGTCTTAAACATTTCTTGGAAGTGCACAATTTGGTCGTTGCCGTAGTGAACCTTTGACAGTTAACAAACAGGCGCACATACCCTGCAGGTACAGGGCGAATGCGAGCTGACTGTTGTAATAAATTTGTAATTTTGAGCTATTGAAAATTATACACATTTCTGCAGATGCTATGAAAATGGCAGTAACTACTCATAACATTTTCACTAATAACATTAAGAGGTAGGGAGTTTAAGCTTATATTTTGTGTAATATTTACTTATTTGTGGGTTAAAGTATCTTAAGTTGACTAGATTCGGTTTTTGGATTACTTGTAAAAGTATGTGGATTTAAACTTTATTTCGATTATAAATTAATATGAAGCATCCGGTCTGAAAAATCAGCAATTTGCTGGAATATATATTAACTGAGTGGAGAATATGCAAGGATGATTAATTATTCTCAATAAATATCGAAAATATATACTTAATTATTATATATATATTGAAAAAAAAAACAAAAAAAACATCTCTCTTGGCACGTTCGCTTAATTAAAGCACGTTTACCATAAACTTCCATTAAAATACCATGTATTTCAGCTAAATCTCCAATGCATATTCGTAGTTGCAACAAGTGACTAATAATCAAGAATATAGTTATATGTAGAGCCCAATTCCCACAACAGCCGATTCTGTATTACCGGAGATGACACATATTTTATCCGGCCAAGGGCATTACTTTCGGAGATCAAACCGGTTATTTTTATACCCTGAACAGGGTATATTAAGTTTGTCACGATGTCACACCCAGAAAGAAGCGTCGGAGACCCTAAAAAGTATATATGTATGTATATAAATGATCAGTATGTTGAGCTGAGTTGATTTAACCATGTCCGTCTGTCTGTCTGTCCGTCCGTCCGTCCGTCTGTATATATGTATACGAACTAGTTCCTCAGTTTTTAAGATATCCTTTTGAAATTTTGCAAACGTCATTTTCTCTTCAAGAAGCTGCTCATTTGTCGAAACGGCCGATATCGGACCACTATAACATATAGCTGCCATATAAACTGAACGATCGGAATCAAGTTCTTGTATGGAAAACTTTCACATTTGACAATGTATCTTCACCAAATTTAGTATAGATTATTTTCTAAGGCAACAATGTAATGTAAAACCTGTGAAGGGTATATTAGCTTCGGTGCCGCCGAAGTTAACGTTTTTTCTTGTTAGAATAAAATTAGCTATAGAGCCAATATTTAATTCTATTTATTTACACTTTATTGAACTATTTGGTAATATTATATGATTTCTAATTAGATTACAAATAAAAGTAAAAGTACAATCCGATGCGACTAATATATGCACCATTTGTCGTAAATTACACACCACAAATGAGAGAAATTTTACTAAATATTAATACTAAGCAATTGAATTCCGTCTACATAAATAAAATGTATCAATATTTTAACAAAATTAGTTGTTAACACCAAACTACATTAAATGATCAGCTGATGCATAGCTTTCAAATTGACAGTGCTCACGTCAAACATCCATTAAAATAAATGGTGACAGCAAATGAATAAAAATGATTAATCATCTTTATACTTACATACTAATGTACTCATAAAATTTGCTTAGCGAGAGTGAATAGCCCTTGAAAGGTTATTAACATTTTATTTAAAACGCGCAGTTAACAGATGTTTTGCCAAATCTTCAAAAATTAATAAATTAATATATTTTAACAAATGTGAGTAAACCAAAATATTGTGACTTGAGTTGCAGGTGTTTGTGACAATCGAAATGCAAAATATGTACATATGTATGCATGTGTGTATGCACATGCAAATCCACCAAAAGCTACAAAAATGAATAACAAAGTATGAGTAAAAATAAATAACAGCTAAAAATAAATTCGAGAAGAGCACGAAAAGAAAATATAATTGAGAATTCTCAATGCATCAATGCTTATTTGCATAGAGCACGCAAGCGAATTTATCGTTCGTTTGCCTAAAGAATTGTAAAGATTAATACACACATACTTATGTATGTATAAACAAAAAATCAAGGAAACAAAAAAAAAAGATCTGAGGACGCCGTCACTGCGGCCACGGATATTTGGTCAAAAAGCGTGTTTCGTGTTACGGTGTAATTAAAGTGAGAACAATAAAGTGTTACACAAGTGTCGAGAATAATAATAACAATAATGAAAATGTAAGAGCCCGCATGAAATATGAATAAAATAAGTCGCAAAGTAGGCATAAATCGAAAAAATAACAAATCACTTAAGAAAGCAAATTACTTCTATAGATACACATACTTAAGTAAGCAATAATTTTAATGACGCTAAATCGCTACTAAAACAACAATTACAAATGGCACTGACGTTAATGGCGGCTATTAACGAAAAGCCAATGAACGAACTAAAAAGTGATTCGAACGAATCATTCGTATGCGAACAAGTGTTTTAACAAAAGTAAAAGAAACAAAAAATACAAAAAAAAATTAAAAAAAAAAAACCAAAAAATAAATAAACAATAATAAAAAAAGAAATGCCGATTTGGGTGGTTAAAAGCTGCTTTACAGCGCATTACTTCTTATTCAGCCGATTTATGTGTTAAATATAGATATACAAGTTTTTTTTTTACGGGCCTGCTATTAAACGGTATTCCCCCCAGTTTGTGCGCACAGACGAGTCATCACCACCAATGGACAACAAAAGCGTTTACTTTGATTTTCCAAATTAATTCGTACATACATACATGTATGTTTGTATGCAAGTACGTCTTAAGCACTTTCAGCATTGCTTTGAAGAGGCCTCCAAGAGTAAAGTGAGCGCACGGCATGCTTTGTAGGTGAAACACTTTGAGGTTATGTAAATGGAATTGTAAATTCAAAGACCGTCAGCAAAGTGGTATTTTTCGTTGCTAGGCTTTCGCACCCGTTTAAGCATTTAATTCATTCATAGCCGCTCAGCCGCGGTAAAGCTCATTTAATGTTACTTCTGCGTCGGAGCGTCAAACACACAAAATTGCTTGCAATTCAAGCGTCTCAATGATAAGTGTAAACAAAAGCAAGTATGCCGTACAATAGGTGATGTGACGCGCCCACTTTTTACTGCTGGCTGCTAGCAATGATGTGGTGTGGTGTGCCCTCCATTGCCGCTGATGTGTTCTGGTGTGGTGTGGTGTGGTGTGTTGGGTGGCGTGTCATGTTTACCGCCATTTTCTCTATAAGAGTGTTGCCAAGTTCAGTGTAACGACTTGGATTTCTGTTTGTTTTGTTAATGAGGCATTTGCGGCGGTGGGCTAACGGGTGTGGGTAAAACTATTAAGGAGCGAATAGCTAGTGTTAAGTAAGAAATATATAGAGAGCACTTTAAAATAATGCATAATAAAAGTAAAAGAAATACACAGTTAGTGGGGAGCTAAATATGGAGTATACGTCGGACATGTGCTCGCTTGCTCACGTTTATCAGGTGAATTTGTTACACTTCAGAACTTGCGTATTTTTATTAGGTTTAGTCAGGATATATTTGAATTGTTAGATAAGGCTCAATCTAACTGCAAGACACACTGAAATGCGCACCAACTATTGGTGAGCGGTGACGGTGAGTAAAGCAGTTGTTCTGTCAATTGTGTCCAAAGCATGTTAACAGTAAATGTAACCCTTATGCGATATGTTTTCAAATCGTATTAACGCCTCTAATGCTGATTGCATTCATACGCCGCACCGGATATTTGATTAGATTTATGAATTAAGCCACTCAAGTAAATTGAGTTATTTAGATTTCTGGTTCTAACACCTATGGAAATTATACGACCACTTACCGCCATAAATAATTTTGGTATTTTTCATTATGAACATTGGCAGGGGGCTGGACTGAAAAAGGCGGTATTAATCTGCTTCATTAATAAAACGAAATACTCGCAAAGTAGGTCGGTTTAAAATATTAGAATGTTCAAAACTTTTTTTTTATAATCTTCTAAGAAAATTTTCAATTAAGAAAATATGGTTTTGAGGCACAAAAATAAAAATAAAACAAGCGAAAATCTGTTTCAAAAGTGAAGCTTTTTGTACCGCAGTATTTATTTTACAAAAATGGTCAAATTTCAATTTTTATAGTTTGAAAATAAAATTGTATGCATTTTTTAGGGCTATCCTGCTATGCAAACCTGTACAAAAAGTTTTAATAACACGATTTATGTATATATAAAAAAATGAACAACATAATAACCTTTTTCCTGAGAGTTAAAGAAAAACGCTTAATTATGCATTCATTTTAGTAGTCATTTTATTTATTTTCTCTTAATGTAAATATAAGCCAATTAGCACATGCTCAAGCTTACTACTGATTGCCGTGCTCAGGTATTGAATTATACAGTGCTCGTTAGCCTATTACAATTGATGTGATGCACAATTCGTGACTGATTTGGTTGTAAAGCAAAATATTTGTGCGAATTGATTGGTTTATCACGAAAACTCGAGTCTATAATTTTGAGTTTATTTTTTATTTAGCTCTTGGAGCGAAAGGGAACTTATGTAACTGTTGTGCATATTTATACCCTGTACAGGATATAATAAGTTTGCTATGAAGTTTCTAAAAACCAGCAGGCAGCGTTGAAGTTATGGGATAATATTATAAATGATTAGCGTTACAAGCTGAGTCCATTTAGCCACGTTTGAGTGTCCGTCTGTTCATACGCAAGCGTCCCTGAGTGTTTGAGATATCATCGGTTGTAAGTTTACAGCCTTTGCTTCTCAAGAAGCTACTCATTTGTCGGAACCGCCAATAACGGGTCACTATAGGACACAGCTATCGTACAAATTGATCAATCAAGTCCTTGTATGGAAAACTTTTTTATTTGCAAGATATCTTAATGAAATTGGACATGGATTATTGTCTGAGAAAACGTTACACTCTCCAAACAATTTGCTCAATTCGGAGTTGCATTGCCATGCAAACTAACCTTAATGGGTCAAGTTCTTGGAGGCTTGTTAAGCGTATAAAGCGTTTATTCTATTTTCAATTAAAGTATGCAAATTCTAGATATAATCCATAAAAATAGTTTGAATAAAATACATTTTGAACACTTTTTGCCTCTAGCTCTACTTGACAAGTTATATATTGAATTCAAAGTTATTGAAGGAAACGAAAAATAAGTTTTATCTTATTACACAGTACAACAGCTAATCTGGGGGTGAGAAATTCCAAGTCAGGGTGATGGTACTAGGTCAGTATAGTAAAACCCTGAAAGGGTTTGGCGTTCGTATGTGTCAAAAAAATGTTAAACTACGTTTTTGCCAAAATGTTACAACTAAGCGAAAAAACATCAAGATAAGGAAAAAATTTAAAAGGTAAAAAAAAACTGACACATACGAACGCCAAACCCTTTCAGGGTTTTACTATACTGACCTAGTACCATCACCCTGATTTGGAATTTCTCACCCCCCAGACAATAATCCCAAAAATGTTCCACAGTGTTATCTGTTATTGGCATCATCAAATAACATGTTACTGACATTAAGCTGACAAGCGGCTAAAATTTGTAAACTCCTGTCACTTTAGTGTCAGTAAAACAAACCAAGTTGTCAAATGCAATCAGAATTAGTTAACGATGATCTAGCAGACGTGCGTTTCATAATAAAATTAGTTAGATTACTCATCCCTCTGCTAAGAAGTTCAAAACGTTTTCAATTAAACCTCGTTAAAGTTTTGTAACTTCACATCATTTAATACACATGCATACACACTAAAAAATCAAATGTCTTAATTGTGAAAGTTCAGCACGTGATCAAGATTCCCACTGATGGCCGAGTAAATGAATTAGGCCAGTTAATTGCAAATCATGTGATTAAGCCTTTTACCTTCTTATACATACATATACATGTACATATGTACATATATGTATATAATTAACTTCATTACACCTCAATTAAATAGGTATTTACATTTAGAGATGTGCTTGTCAGCTATGCAAATAGCACAGGCCTTCGGTGGCAGGTCAGATAATGAGACGTCATGCATAAGTTGTGGCGTGATAAGTACAAAATACACTTAAATATTCAAATATCTACAGAAAATAGTTTAACAAAACTTCCAACTATATACATAAATAACAACGCACGCGAGTACCCGACGATGTCAAGTGGGAGGGCGTGTTGGCAGAATGATACGGCATTTTGCCAATGCCATTCGCACATGTATGTATGTATATCTGATAAATTCAAAATAAAGTAAAATATGATTGCAGTAAATACGAAAGAAACCGCACAGACGAAAAAGATATAGTAAGTATAACTGTAAATATTCACAAAAAAGAGAGCAAAAATATAATCTTTTTTTCTGAATATGCAAATACAAAAAGAATTTACAAAATTCAAAATCTTAACCGCAAGCGATAAGCAAAACACAATGTTCGTCAGCGCACTCGGTCGACCCCACCAACTCACCGACACATTGTGTGTCATTAACACTGAAATTATATTTCACGAACGATGCTTGGGCATAAATAAATGGTCATAAAGTAATTGCCACATTTTGCGCGCTCTTTTGAAACTTTTCTTTTTGGTGTTAATAAAAAAAACAGCACAATGAAGTAGACTGGCAGCAAATAAGGCACGAGAAACGTGTGTTCGTTCTAGTGCAAAGCAACGATTAAATGTGTAATTCGAGCGCGTATGTACTACATACATACTTACATATGTGCTTATATTGTATGAGTAACACCGTTTATAAACGGTTTATGACATTTTGGGCAGGCAATCTTTGGCTTAATTTTCCCTTGTGAATTGTGTTAGCATGTATCCACACAGAAAAAGCAAATATTCGCGTGAAAATATGAATGAAGAGGGATTGCAGCTGTGGGTTGTGCACTTGCTTGATATCCTTTTTAGATAAGGTTAAAAATGTATCCAATGACAACTACAAATGCACAGAGTTAACTAGGCGGCAAAACTGTCACCTGCTTAATTCCGCTCTTCGTAGCAAAACAGATACCAAAACACATGACAGTGAAGTGAGCGTGGTGTTGCCATCATATTGTGGAAAGTTTTATAGAAGTATATTATTTTTATGGCGGATTTCGTGAGGATGTCAAATAAAAAGTTTTCCATGTAAGGGCACAATAAAAGGTCGCTGTGCAATTTATCTAAGGACTTCATTTTGATTTATCATTTATTGGATTTGTGTTTTACGGCAGTTATCTGCTATAATGTTTTTGATAAAAATTATATTTTTTATCATTATTTTGAAACTCTTGATTAACTGTTTCTTTAATTATTAATTATTATGTCACTAACAATGCTGTTAAAGCCTAAAAAAAATTAAAGAAAAAAAGTTCTATAAAGTCAATTACCAATCATATAAACAACTAATATAGCAATAAAATGTATATAATATTACTTCCCAACACAGCTTGTTACATTTTTTGTCAAAAGTGTGGGCTAAAATTTCTTCAACTGGCAACACTTTGCGAGAGAAATGAGAGTATGAGAAAAGTGACTGCGCGGTGTGAAAAGGTGACCATCTTCGACAAATAAATAACAGAGACAGTTGGTAGAGTGGAATTGTTTGGAAAATCGAAACTAAACCAGAACAGAAACAACAACAACAAAGGTTACGAGAGCGGACAAATGATGCAAATAAATGAAGTTACAATAACAAGTATAGAGAAAAACTCATATCAACAATGAAAAAAATACTAAGTAGCCAAATTTTTCGGTAAAATGGCATTTGTGCAGCAACAAAAGAAAAGGAACAAAACAATAGATGAAATTAAATTAGTAGAAGTGTATTGGTAGGTATGTATGTAATTAAGAGATGAACACCCAAGTGGTGAAATTGATAGTGTAAAGCAGCGATTAATCTGTTTAACAATGACTGCAGGCTGCACTTGAAGATCGCAAAACAAAGAAGTTCAAAACTCTTGCTATTTATCAACAAAGCCAAGCAACAAAATGACCAAAAGCGCTTAGCTGCTAAGGCAGATGGTAACAAGTAATCGCCAATAAAGCTAACAATAACAACAATTGTAAGAAAAAATCTCGAAACATCAGCTCAGCATATTAATAGCAACTCCAATTCTGGCAACAACAACAACTTGCAAACACTAACAGTTCAACACAACAGTCGTTGACTTTAGCGGCCACAAAGCCCATTGAAAATACAACAATAACTAAACATACAAACAGTCAAACAACCAAAAGTTCAGCATTAACGTTGAAGTTGATGATGATGATGATGATCAAGCTAATAATGGTGCTTAGATAGTGTTAATAATGATGTTGAGGTTGTTGAAGAATCACAGAACAAAAATGCGATAGGAAACAAACATGACGGAACACTTACATATGCATACACCGTCACACGCGCGCACCGTTTGTATCCCTATATATGTATAAGTATGAATATGTGTGTACGTGTGTACAAATGCCGAAAAAACCTAATGGGAAAATGTATCTATATCTGTTTTTGTTCTTGTCGCCACTTTTGCTAGCAGCTATATTACTATTGACATGGACTGTAAATGTCACTGTTGTTGTAGTTGCTATTGTTGTTGCTGTTGTTACGGCTGCTCCTGCTGTTATGCTATTATTGTGGTTGTTAGTTTTTGGTCTTTGCATCATCAACATTTCCAGCCTATGCGCCGAAGATTAACTATAGATATTTAGATTTTACGAATGTATGCATACATACAAACATATAAACAATATGTATGTACATATGTGTATTAAGATAGTTAGCATTCTGGTTAGATTTTTGGTTATACGAGTAATAACATTTTTACACCTCTTTAATACTCACTATAGAATTGCGGAAAAATTTTGAAAATATTTTAGTTCACAAAACTAAATATGAAAAGTGACTGCTTTGCTAGTATTTTTTTTAATGATTTTTTTTGTTAATTTTTATTCAACTTTTGTTTATGAGGAGGCACACTTAATTTCACTTTTATTTTTATTTAATATTTTTTTTTTTGTTTCAATGTTTCTCCATTCACTTAAGTGTGTTTATTTTATATAATTATTTTTTAATCAATATGCACACACAATACACATTTATTTTTTTGACTGCGCTTCATACACACACCACATGTACCACACACACATATTGAACGCCACATTTGTTGAGAGTAAATAATATTTCTTCGCTTCGCTTCTCTTATTTTATTTACCTACTTATTTTCATTTTTGTTTGTGTACCTTGTGTTGATCTACTTTTGCCACAAATCAAATTTGCATTTCATTATCTTTTAATTATAAATTCAATAACATCGCTTTTATTGCTCGCTTATGGACGAAAAAGCTGCCGACTCAATTTCTTTTCATTCACCTCACCACTGCCGCACACACACACATACACTACGGCACATCACTACACTTTACCGATATCTCGATAGATATTGTTTTCCTATTTCTATGTCGCACGGGTGCACTTTAACACATTTTAGTTTATTTTATATTTCTTTGTATTTTCACTATTTATTTATTTTATTTTTTTTCCATATAATCTTCTATTATTTGTTACAACATTTACACTGCATGTATTTGTTGTTGTTTTTGGCTTGCAACTTGTGTATATGTATGTTATTTCAATATCGCGCATTCATTTAGATTGTGCACAAACAACAACAAATAAATAAAGCACATATAAAAATTTATATTACACGCGACGGCATTGACGACGAGACAAATAGAATTTTGCTGCCATTCATTGCTCCCCGGCACGTAATACTATTCAGGCTAACCACACAAAAAATTTCATATCCCGTCGTCGTCGTAGTCGTCATCGGCGGCGACATTCGACGTTCTCATCGTTGCCATCAGCATACAAAAAAGATCTCTGCAATAACAGCCAAATACTCGATTAATGTATACAACAACAGAAGGGAGAACCGACCGACCGACCAGCCAGTCAACCAAACAACACACAACAACAGCACAACAACATGACAGCAGCAGCCGTAAACAGTACAAACACACACGTAATCACATACATACATGCACAGTCAACGTTATAAGAACGGTGTGGTAAAAAGGAAGTGACGAAAAAAGGTACGTAAATATGTATAGATTTGTTGTATACGAAACGAGGTGAAATGAAATGAAATAAAAGAAACATTCAGTCAACATATTCGGTATCCGTATTCGTACGTGTGGTGCGCCATACACGTAAAATCACTTAGTCCAGAGAGCAACGGCAAACACACAAGCTAACACCGATAAACACGCATACAAACATATGTAGATACACTCGTTTAGCTGAAAGCATGCAACAGCAGAAGCATGAAGCAGCAGTGCGCGGCAGTGTCAGTGGCAACACCAAATGCGAACCGACTAACGCAAAAATAGTAACAACATTATTTAATAGTAACAACAGTGCGACATGGCTTAAGCATATCAACAGAGCGCGCGCACAAAAAGCGATGGCGTTGCCAGATGGGTAATTTAGCGCGTGATGTTAAATTATTAAAAACCTAATGTATTCTTAAAAAGTACGTGAATGGTTATCGTCCCTGCTAGAATCATGAAAAAATGTTGATAAATGAAAAAGTAATTAACGTTTTTTTTTAATTTTTCCCCATGTTTTTTTTACATAAATTTTGTCATAACATTGACAAATAGGAGGGACGATAGCCAGGCGTTTTGTGAACATAAAAAAAATGAAGCAAATCGATTGAGTAGTTCGACCGGAATCATGTCCGCCAGTTTAAAAAAGTGTGTTTTGAGAAAAACGCGTTCAAAGCGCCGGGTGTGCACTCCGAGCGCTCCGAATGTCGAGCGGTATTATTATTTTTGGGCCTTTTTCGAAACCTTCCAATGGTAAAGTAGGTTTCTACATTAACTATAAGGGTATAAGGGAACAGAAAATGCAAAAAAAAAAAACTTTTTTGAAAACAGATTACTACCTACTGACCGAACAAAAAAATTTAATAACATTTCAATTATTTTTTGGTATTAAAAAAAAATTTTTTTTAATATACATTAAACATATACATATTCAATATGTATAAATATATAATTTATTGAAAAAAATCATCTACCAGCCCTTAACACCAAGAATTCACTGCGACCACCAATCTGGCAACGCTGCGCCGGTTAAATCGACTATACCAAAAAATGAGTTGAATGTTGGCAAAGAATTCACAAAAATGTTAAAAAGCGAAATGTACTATGAGCATGTATGCATTTGTATGTGCGGCTCATACACATTTCTCACGTGCAACAACAGCAAAAGCAAAAAACACACGCTGTTGTTGGTTATTGTTCTGGCATGGAAATGATGTTAGACGTATTGCAATGAGATTAATGCCCTGCGTTTGCGTTCGCCTCTCAATGCGTTTCGACTGCGAGCCTCTCTTCGCCGCTACCGCTCCGGCATGACATGTGTGTGAGTGTATGTATGTATGTACATGGGCGCATACGTAGAGCTCAAATAGCAAAGGTTTGTTGTCAGTGATTCCGGTTTTTTGATATTTGCTGTTAACGCTGCTAATCAAACTCGGCTAGATGTGTGTCTAAACAGGTAAAAATCTGTACTTATGTAGATGTTTGTGTGTGCAGTTACTAAAAGCTAACACGAAGGAGTGGCGTATGTGTGTGTGTGTGTAGACAACGGTAGAAGCATTTCACAAAAGTTTAGAACTAAACTTCGATGAGTTGTACGTGCTGAAATAACTTTCTGTTCATCAATATTACAGTTAACATTAATGAAAGTCAGGGCAAGTCGCTAGAGATTAAGAGAAAGGAGAGCATCTGTACATACCTACTTATGCTGTGTGTGGTGTACATTTCTGAAGTGGTAAAGTTATATTATTCTTTTGCCGCTAGGTTAAATATACTCATAGAAAAACATTGTGAGAGTCAAACAAACAACACTAAAGTGTATATCAAATAATTTGAGAGGCACTGATGAAGATAGAGAGAGAGTCTGCTGCCGAAAGTGACGACGACCACGACGACGACGACGACGTTGTGTCGCTGAGAATGGTGATGTGTGGTGGAGGCTGGTGATTATGGTAAACGATAAGAAACAACCCTTGACAATTTCACGGAGTATAAACATGAATCACGTCGGCAAGGGGGGAGGAGGAGGAAGTAGCACTCAACGAAAATCAACCAGCATTGCCGCGCTGCACTACTTTTGGATAGCAAGAAATGTCAAAAAATAGAAGAAATCAGACAAAAATAGGGCACATGGATAACCAATAATTTTTTGGTATACGGAAATGAGTTAGTGTAATGTGAAAATGGAGAGTTGGTTTCCTTGCATGAACTGCTTTTTGATTTGGGTCTTTTATTTCTAACGACGGCAAACTATTAAAACTTTTATAAACAAAGAACAGAAGAGGAAAAACACTTTTGCTGCCCAAGAAACTTATGCATAAATTGATAATGTCACAAGCAATATGTGGGAATCAGAGAAAGCGGACGGAAGGAGTCAAAACATAAACAAAAAAGGTTGCTTTTGTTACAGTTTGGTGTTTCATTTTAATCGATCGAAAATCCGATATAAGAAACTAAATTTGGAGTAGCAACAACGGAAATGGATAGAAAGGCTGTCACTAAATCGGAAATATACAACCAAAAAATTTAAAATTCAAAAAAAAAAAAAAATTTAAATGTTAAAAATTCAAAAACAATAAAAATACAAAAAAAAAACAAATATGTAAGTATTTGTAAACACATTAAATATAAAATCAAACAACAGGCGAATAACACAAACAAAACTAGGGCTCGGCAGTCAGGCAGCACTTCAATTAATTTAACGACTTGAAGTCGCGCAAGCGAGTGTTTTATTGACCCACACTGTTCATGGCCCACGTATTGGCAATAGATATGCGCGATTTTATCGGAAATTAAATAAACATGTTTATTGAATAATTTTATGCGTTAAATCGAGCGTGAGAACTAAGCGCACACGGCAAAGAAAAATGTGTGAAGAAAGGAAGAACGAGCAACAAATAAAGATTTGGTGGCAGATACAATTATCACGTAGCTAGCTAACTCAGGAAGAACGGAAGGCAGCAAAAGCGAAAAAAAAAAAAAAAAATCAGTGCCTCGAGCAAGTATCTCTCAATAGCTACATATTCACAGGCGCGTACACACCTTCTTTTCTTTCCGTCTGAATGACGGGCTGTGTGTCAACAAGCTCGGTAACAACACTAACAACACAGCACTCGTGTGTATCTAAATAACAGCAAAAGCAAAAGCCAGAGCATTCGATAGACAATCGCATGAATATGCATACGAGGAGTATATAATATGGTGGTTTCTTGCGGTGGAGCATCAAGCGATTTGCTTGCTCATCGCGCGACACTGTCAAGTGAGTTGTATGTGTGCGCTCAGACGTAACCACACCATCTATTTAACAGCACAACAAATCTGTCGATGCCATCTCGCCGAAATGTCAGCAAGTTAGACACGAGAGAGCGTTTCGTGGGTCGTCAAAAGGTACAACAACAAATAAGAACGGAATAAAGATATGCACAAATGACAGCGGGAACAATGGCAAATAGGCGAATCGGTGTAATCAGCCGTTGTAGCGTGTAACATACTGGTTTCGCAGGTGTGTAGAACATAAGAAAAACTTTTTCTACATTGGCAGAGATTAAAGTAGAGAAGATGTGTTAACTAATTTTTCATGTCAGTATTTTAGAAGATCAAAGAAACAAAGTAAGTATGGAACGGCATTAAATTCGTTTGGACTTGGTCGTCCATTCTAATAAGTAATCTTATTCTATGGCAGAATGAGGGTCGATCATAATTTCTGTAATTCTTCGTCATCATCTGTAATATGACATCGTTTTGGGTCAATACAAGTGTGTCAACGATTTTTTTCTATTTGTTTAAGGCCTCAGCTGAAATAGTCTTTGGTTTCTTCAGTGGATTTATAGGCACAATCGTCTCATGAAAAAAGGATATTTAAATTCAGAAAAAAGGAAGAAAAAGTTATAGAATGCCAAATTTCCTATTACTAGTTTTGTTGTAATGACAGAGAATTTTGAGAACTGCTCCCTAGTTGACAGGATTATCGAGCAAAAAAATAAAAATCCAAGAGTCGAACAATAAGTTAGGTTAGGTTGGATTAAGAGGTCGAACTGACTTTGGAAAGCGAAGAACGCGTTTCCGTTGCGGTACCTAAAAACTCCAATATACTGGATTATAAGGCCATTACAAATCGACGAAGCGCTTTGAGCCTCCCACAAATTTGTTGTTTCGTTTATTTCTTCTGGTTTCCCGAAGGTAGGACTACTGAAATGTTTCAGTCTCAGTCGTGCAAAAGCATGGACAATGGAGGAGAAAGTGACTGAACGTCTCCAGCTAATTCTCCTCCATACAATAGCAAGTAAATTAAGCGAGTTCTTGCTTTCTTTCTAATGCTAATACGAAAATTTTCGAGCAGACCCTTCGACCCTCTCAGACATTTATACAAAATCGAAAATGCGTCGGACAAATATGTACATATATAGTATTAAGTTTTAAATCACATAGAAGATCTTAAAAAAAATCGAATCTGGCGAATTATTTCGAGCTCGATTTGATAAATTGTAATTCCTAATAAAGGTTAATATAATTATACAAAAAAGTTGGGAATGCGTTATTTTAGTTGTGAATTCGATTAATTTCACAGAAAAAGATCAAGCACCTGACCACACTTTTAGAGAGGAAAATCTATTTTAAGAAATATATTCTCACCCTTCCAAGCACTATTGAAATACCATCACACTAAAAATGTTGTAATCGATATGTCGATAACATCCCCTCCCAACTGACCACTGCGTGATAGATGCTCTGCAATTGTTCTTCCAAGAGTATTCACCACAAACTCGTTCAATTGGCGAATTTCAAGTAAATACATATCGATAAAGCAAAAATACGCGCAAACAATGAATTCAACAAAAGCGGCAACAATAGCAGCAACAACGCATCAGCAAGCAATGCATAGTTAATGGAAAATACGGTTATAGGCACAGGTAGGGCCAGAGAAGTGGTCAACATTCGCAGAGTCAGCAAGTCCGACAGAAGGATAGTGTTGAAGGACTTCAGGAGCCGATTGCCAACATTGCGGAACACACACACGTGCTCAAACACAACTGCCGTTGGAAACTGTTGAAAATGACTATTGAAATTTGCGCCTCACACCTTAACCGCGACCCACTCATGCCAGCGAGTGAGCAAGCATTGTGTGCTTAGTCAGCCAACTAGTCAGCAGCCGCGCCACGGCAGGGCGTATGCACAAATACACACACTCACTCACTCACTTAGTAGGACAGACAAAATCAAGATGGCGTGCAGAGCGCTTTTTTGCCGACTTTGTGGGGGAAAAATCTTTTCTTCTAGAACGCATTGTGTCTGCGGCAGAGTATGTTTGGGGCGAGTTGTGTTGTTTTTCGTTGGCTTGCCAGCCACGTACGACAAATATGCCAGCCAGGATGTCACAGTGCCGCTGCCTCCGACAACAACATCAGCAGCTGTTGATGCATGTTATTAAGCAAACTTTTCCTTTGT
Source organism: Bactrocera neohumeralis (assembly GCF_024586455.1). Classification (NCBI taxonomy): domain Eukaryota; kingdom Metazoa; phylum Arthropoda; class Insecta; order Diptera; family Tephritidae; genus Bactrocera; species Bactrocera neohumeralis. The sequence continues at coordinate 67,758,254 of NC_065919.1, forward strand.
CGCGCATTGCGTTGTTCTCCTTTGCCGTTAGCAGCAGGCAGGCTCTGGCTCTTGATCTGACTCCATTCCTCTGCTTTCGCATGCATGTTTCGTGTGGTTTTTGTGTATCTATCTATTAAAAAAGTGAATTTTTTTTTCGCATATGTCAAATACATTTGTAAGTTTGAAGGAGTGTTGGGCGGCTATTGGAGTGCAGCAACGTCAGTGGTTCTGATAGTACGTGCTCTGTGGTCGATAATATTCGCGTTGATTATGCCGTCGCAGCATAAAGCAACTCATACACATACCCACATTCATTAGAAAGTACAGTGAAAAAGTGATGCTTTAGATGGTGGTGGGTGGTGGGGAATGGTTGGTCGGTATCGCCGATATCGGATCACTATACCATATAGCTGTCGATGTTGATTGGTTGACCAACCAATCTGGGTAAGATTATCTCGGAGGGTATATTCTTCTTTTTCTTTACTATTAATTGGAGATTCCAAGTGCAGCCAGGTCCTTCTCTACCTGGTCTTTTAAACGGAGTGAATGTATTCCTCTTCCTCTGGTTCCCCCGGCGGGTACTGCGTCGAATACTCTTAGAGGTGGTGTATTTTCATCCATTCGGCTGACATGACCTAGCCAGCACTGCCGCTGTCTCTTAATTTACTGAACTATGTCAATGTTGCCAATGCGCAAAGTACGATAGATCTACTGCAGAATCTTTTTCTCGAAAACTCGTAGCGCCGACTCATCAGATGTTGTTATCGTCCATACTTCTGCACCGTATGGCAGGACGGGGTTGATGAGTGACTTGTGCAGTTTGGTCTTTGTTCGTCGATAGAGCATTTTACTTCTCAATTGCCGTATCAGTCCGAAGTAGCACCTGTTGGCAAGAGTTATTCTGCGTTGGATTTCGAGGCTGACGTTTTTGTTAGTTTTAACGTTGGTTTCAATACGTATATAGACAAAATTATTTACGACTTCGAAGTTATTACAGTCAACAGTGACTTGGGAGCCAAGTCGCGAGTGCGACGACTGTTTGTTTGATGACGGAGATATTTCGTCTTACCAGTCTGGAGACCCCTTTGCAACGCTTCCTTATCCAGTCTGGAGAAAGCTAAAGGTATATTAGGGAAAATTTATTTGTGACTAGTTCTAAGTTTTCAATTTTGTTTTTCAAGACTTGTACTTAATTACTTATGGTCGCCAGGTGGCGCTATGGAAAACAATTATTTTATTTATGAAAAATACTTGACTAGGAGAAAGGTAAACGGAATAGTAATATTTTGATCATTTATGCTTAAGAAGGCATTAAATATAAAAAAAACAATCAGGGTTGCATTTATATTGCTTGGAGACCACCTGTTACAGTAAAGTGTTATAAGTTTTTGAAGTCTATACAAATTATGAGATATTTAGATTGAGGCGCACTTCATAACCGCTGCCACGAAATATATGAATGAACAAATGTGCAATTGAATGAAAGTGTACTCAAACGGGGGACACATGCACCTGGTCATAAATAATTCACGTAAATGTAAGGAATATTTTCAATAAATCCAATGGGGCGCAATAAAGCGGCACACGGCAACAGGAGAGTGAGTGAGCGCACCAAATTGAATTGAACCCGGAATTGAGCACTAAAAACCGAAAGAAGAATTGCTGCCAAGAGCAAGAGTATGCCCATCTCATACTCATACATACATACATACACAAAAATATCATACATTTGTAAGCATTATGATTCGTAAGCAGCACGTTTCGCAGCATTGTAAGTACATTTATAGGCGCGCGCGGATGTACGGCTCAGTGAAAAACTGGTGCATCTGTTGCAACAAGACATTGATGAATAAAATAGCGACAGTTGCTGACAAAACGAGCAACGCGAGGCAGATAAAAGTGACGTGGAGTGATTTTGTTGCATGGATACACATATTTACAAACTTATAGATGTATGTTATGGTGCACGAATTGAGGATTTGTTGCAAGTTGTGCCTGCCCTTTAAAACAATAACTAAAAATAAATCTTTAGAAAATTTACGAGCAAACGAACGACTACTTGTGCGATGACATTTGAATTGTGACAACGCGCATACACAAATATATGTATATATACATGACATTATAAAGTGGAACAAGAAAAAACGTTAACTTTGGTTGCACTCAAAATTTAATACCCTTCACAAATAAAAAATTTTACACGCAAAAACTTGTTTTAAAACGGTCAGTTTGTATGACAGCTATATAATATAGTGGTCCTTTCTGAGTAATTTGTTTAGATATTATACCATTGCCTCAGATACTAATCCACGCCAAATTTCGTGGAGATAACTTCTAAAATAAAAAAGTTTTCCATACAAGGACTTGATTTTTATCAATGAGTTTGTATGACAGCTATTTGATATAATGGTTCTATTTTAATAATTTGTTCAGATATTGTAGTATTGCCTCAGATAATAATCCATGCCAAATTTCATGAAGATAACTTTTAAAATAAAAAAGTTTTCTATACAAGGACCTGATTTTGACCGTTCACTTTGTATGACAGCTATATGCTATAGTGGTTCTACTTGAATAATTTGTTCAGATATTGTAGCATTGCCTCAGATACTAATCCACGCCAAATTTCGTGAAGATAACTTTTAAAATAAAAAAGTTTTCCATACAAGGACCTGATTTTGACCGTTCACTTTGTATGACAGCTATATGCTATAGTGGTTCTACTTGAATAATTTGTTCAGATATTGTAGCATTGCCTCAGATAACAATCCATGCCAAATTTCATGAAGATAACTTTTAAAATAAAAAAGTTTTCTATACAAGGACCTGATTTTGACCGTTCACTTTGTATGACAGCTATATGCTATAGTGGTTCTACTTGAATAATTTGTTCAGATATTGTAGCATTGCCTCAGATAATAATCCATGCCAAATTTCGTGAAGATAACTTTTAAAATAAAAAAGTTTTCCATACAAGGTCCTGATTTTGACCGTTCACTTTGTATGACAGCTATATGCTATAGTGGTTCTACTTGAATAATTTGTTCAGATATTGTAGCATTGCCTCAGATAACAATCCATGCCAAATTTCATGAAGATAACTTCTAAAATAAAAAAGTTTTCCATATAAGGACTTGATTTTTATCGATCAGTTTGTATGACAGCTATATGCTATAGTGATCCGATAACGGTGATTCCGACAAATAAGGAGCATTTTGGAGAGAAAAGGGCATGTGCAAGATTTCAGATTGATATCTCCAAAACTGAGATATTAATTCCCGTATATTACTACTGGAAATATGTATATCCTGTTCAGGGTATAAAAAGAAATATGCAACGACAATGGAAAAGTAAAAACACTTCCTGCCAGTACACGAACTTCCCTGAACGGCTGAGCCAACAAGACCGCCACCCCCACGAAAAGCATGCAACAGCTTCTAGCTCATAAATAAAATACTTCCACTCACACTCGATGCATTTATTGACATTAAGTCATTGCAGACTTACATAAATGCCAGGCAGATGGAGAGGAGGAAGCGCACAGCCAGCCGGGTGGTGAAATGAAAATGTGCCAGGCAAAAAAAAACACAACAACAAAAAATGAGGGCATAAGAAAATACATAATAATAAAATGCATAAAGCGACGATAGGAAGAAAGGGAATTTCTAAGTAAGGAAACGAGAGCGAAAAGGAAACAACTTTTTAGAGCGCACTTAATTGAGTTCAAGTTCGATAGGGAGCCTTTACAAGCAAATACCCACATTGAGATACATAAAAAGTAGATAATAATGCCAGCAGGCATTGAGACACAACACTTACAAAACCGAAAACGGGAGCCAAAAGGAATGTGCGCACTTCTATGTGGCAATATGTGAGTGAGAGGGGGGTGTTGGTTTTTAGCTTTTACCGTTAAAGTGCTCTATGAAAGCCTGAAACAGTAATAATATACATATGTACCTTTCTAAAAAGGTATAAGTTGCAATGGCATTGAAATTAGGTTAGTTGGAAATCGATGCACGTGGCTGGGGGTGCGCCGCTGTTTGCAGGTGGCAACACTCTACGAACCACAGGTACATCACTGAGTGTCGTTTGGTCATCATCCTCGTTCAATATATTGTATGTAAAGTTGTGCTCCTTTACAGGTGAGGTTGTGCTGTCAACGTTGGTCACTATGCAACAGTGTTTCGATGAAATGGAAAATAATTGTCAACATGTCACAAATGTTGGTGATTAATTGATCATTTGTGGCATGAGTAGCTAAGTATGTGTATATGTTATGGGTAAATTAGTGTTCAATGATTGACATATGCACTAAAAGCATTTATAAAAGATGATATCGAAGGTCTGTGTGATATGCGTACATACATACATATTTAGGTACTTACATAAGTAGAACTAAAGTGCGCAAGTGTAACATAATAATGACATGTTGCTAATACTTTTTTGTAGAAATGACTAATACCATAATCAATCGGTTTTTTTTTTGTTTTTGGAACTCATTGAATACAGCTTAGACGGCACTGTTAAAGGGATTGGGGTGCAATAGCTGTTTCTGTTTTTGCTTTTTTATAGAACGATTGGCATTAAAGAGCAAAGTGGGCGCTATTATGAACAAGTTTGAATAAATGAACAGATGATTACAGACATTCATATCTTCTTCTTCCTCTTTACTGGCGTAGACACCGTTTACGCGGTTATAGCCGACTTAACAACAGCGCGTCAGTCGTTTCTTCTTTTCGCAAGGTGGCGCCAATTGCGATGCCACGTCATTCTCCACCTAGTCTTTCGAACGGAGTGGAGGTTTCCTCTTGCTCTGCTTCCCTCGACGAGTATCGCGTAGAATATTTTCAGAGCTAGAGCATTTTCGTCCATTCGGACAACATGTCTTAGCCAGCGTAACCGTTGTCTTTTAATTCGCTAAACTACTATATGTCAATGAAGTCGTATATCTCATAAAGCTCATCGTTCCATCGAATACGGTATTCGCCGTGGCCAATGTGCAAAGGACCATAAATCTTCCGCAGAACCTTTCTCTCGAAAACTCGTAACATCGACTCATCAGATTTTGTCTTCGTTCCTGCCTCTGCACCCTATAGCAGAACGGAATAATGACTGACTTATAGAGTTTGGTCTTTGTTCGTCGAGAGAGGACTTTAGTTCTCAATTGCCTATTCAGTCCGAAGTAGCACCTGTTGGCAAGAGCTATTCTGCGTTGGATTTCGAGGCTGACATTATTGTTGCCGTTGATACTGGTTCCAAGATAGACGAAATTATCTAACGATTTCGAAGTTATGACTGTCAACAGTGCCGTGGGAGCCAAGTCTTAAAAGACTGTGCCTTCTCTTTTCAGCTCTGCAGCTCGAATTATTTTCTCCAAGAGCAGAGTGAAGAAGTCGTACGAAAGGGAGTCGCCTTTTCTGAAACCTCATTTGGTATCGAACGGCTCGGAGAGGTTCTTCCCGATCCTGACGGAGCTTTTGGTATTGCTCAACGTCAGCTTACACAGCCGCATTAGTTTTGCGGGGATAGCAAATTCAGACATCGCGGCATAAAGGCAGCTCTCTTTCGTGCTGTTAAAAGTAGCTTTGAAATCGACGAAGAAGTGGTGTGTTCCCTTTTCACGGGTCTTTTCCAAGATTTAGGGCATGGTGAATATCTAGTCAGAAGATAACTTTAAAGATAATAATAACAGAGTTTCCCCCCTACCAATGATGAATTGCCGGAAGCTTTCGTGTCACGTCGCTCTAGATAAATATATTTGAGAAGGTCATGTGACAATCTCAAAACAATCGGTCCAGTCGGTGAGGAAAATTCCTTTGAAGAATTAAGATTTTTCATTATTTCGATTTTTAGGCCACTTGTGTAAATAAAAAAATATGTTTTGGGAAGCCGTCAAAAACGAAATTTGAAATTTGTCAATCATAACCTATATTCAACTCGGAAATTTTTTTTATAGTTTTGGTATAATTTTAAGCAGACAAATCTTACTCAACGAAGCAGGAGAAAATTATTTTTCGGAGGTTCTTCTAGAAATCGGCTACGGGATCTAGGGAATCCAAAACTTTTCAAATTGATCATGGGTTATTGTAAAAAATTTTTTATTCTTTTTATTAAACAAAAAAAAAATCACGAAAAAACTGGATTTTCCTGACATGCAAGTTATATCAGATAACCCTTTAAATATCACTTTCAGGCCTAGAAACATGATTAAATTTGTAGTTAATAAATTTACTATTAATGCGATTATTTTAGTTCACTTTGGAGACCGCTTTTAACTTGATTAAGTCCATACATGGGGACAAAAATAAAGCACACTCCAGAAAATGAGAAGAAGATATATTATTCTGAACAGTTGTTCTATAATTTGAACTTAAATGCAGCCATTATATTTCACTTTCATAAATAGCTGACAATGTAGGTAACCATTAACATCAAATTGTCTCACAATTCCAACATTGCGCTCCGAACATTCATTGAATACCCCAAACGTTTATTTTCTTCTTACAGTGGTCGCTCCATTTGCTACCGAAAAACAACCTTGCATTAACAAAATAACTATAATTAACTTGATTAGATGCGTCAAAGGCAAAATAACACATTAAATAACACCTTGAATGCAGCTACCGGAATTATACTGCCGGCATACATACACACATATACGTGTGTAGCTAAGCACAACGTGGCTCTAAGGGCTGTCAAAAGCGAAATGCCACACAAACAAATAAGCGGCGACGTCCAACAGTTATCGAACATCAATAAATAGCCAACGCATTTCGAGTAGAACGACCGACAACTAATGTCATGCAGACACACAAAACAAAAACAACTACTGTCAACGCACCGATGTTTACTTAGTATTTCTCATTTTTTCCGGTGCTTCATGGGCAATAATGTATGTAAATTCATTTATAAGCATTACGAGTGTGTGAAAAATATAGGCTAATGCATAAACGAGTAGGTAGGTAACGTAAGGGAAGGCGTGCGCTGCAGGCGATGTGCATAAATACATAAATGTGTGCGTGTGTGTAGGTGGGGCGAAGATGGTCGGACGGTCGACCGGCAGCACGTGTGCATAAATTACCAGGCTCCATGCACCACTTGGGAGCATTTATTTGCCTACACACTAAACACCGGCGAGTAGACAGGCGCTCGCTCACAAACACACACACACACACACACACATGCGCTTAGTATCTGTACAGTGAGTAAAAATATGTTAAATAAACACTTACTATTGAGCCGGCACATAAATGGGAGGGAAGTGCGGTGGGGCAACAGTTTGGTTTGCCATTAAAATAACATTCGATGCATAAATAAACAGTTAAACAATTGTATAATTTATATTGTGACGGCAAACAGCGAATGCTCAAAGCCAGATTGTTTTGTGTGTGTATGTATAGTGTATGAGTATGTGGTTCGTGTGGCTTCGGTCAATATGATTGTTTGGTTATTATTTTGAAAATTTTTCATATAAATAATTGCTTTATAAGTGTTTGACGTGGCGGCATTGGCTGTTTGCCACGCTTTTAGTAGAAATTGGTAGAAAAAAATATTGTATATTTCCGGCTTTCAAGCACCTTAGCACTGTACTCGAGTATAAGCGTGACATTTCGAAGGTGAATCAAGCATAATTAGTAGCTGAGATTTCAAGCTGATTGCAGTTACTGCCTCCTGCACCATTCACCAAAGCCTGAAGCACTCGAATCACCTGAATAATGTAAGCGATCTGAGTTTGGTGAAACATTTACATTGACATTACAGTGACATTTAAATGTTGTATGCATATTGGTAGCCACTCTTCGGTAGCAAAACTTTGCTCTTTACCGTGAACTTCGGAGTCGACCGCAAAAGTGTTATCGTCCTACAATTGTAGTGCCTACAAATTATTTGCAGCAACGCACGCCTGCTTGATTTCATATAAATAAAGATAAAAATCGATTTGGCGAGACAAGCCTCCGACCCCGTTGTAGGTGGCATTGCTTGCCGCTTGTGACAATTGTCGCATTAATGGCCATGAAAGGGGTGATTTGAAAAGAATTGACTTTATATGGTATTTTAGCGCATTGTGGTGAATGGCGAGTAATTTTATTGGTTTATTTTAGTTAGAAAACAATGTTATTTTTGGAGGCGGTTTAAAATTAAGCAACGCCACGACCAGAAATCTTCTATTTGCTGAAGGAAATGAATTTTTAGTCAGTCAGTCGGTCAGTTTGTATGTCAGCTATTTGTTATAGTAGTTCGATCTGAACAATTTCATCGGAGATTGTGCCGTTGCTTTGGAAAAGAATCCATGTCGAATTTCGAGAAGGAATCTTCTGAAATAAAAAAAGTTTTACATGAAAGAATTTGATTTTTATCGTTCAGTTTGTATGGCAGCTAAATGCTATAGTAGCCCGATCTGAACAATTTGTTCGGAGACTGTGCCTTTACCTTGCACAATTTCATGCCAAATTTCGTGAAGATTTCCTGTCAAATAAAAAAAAAAAACATTATAACGAGTCTTTCAATAGGGATGCTACAAAAGTAGACCGATAGGGACAGTAAATGACGTCATATTTTTTCCCGCTCTTTTGACATATCTCTTCAGTTAGGTTTGTCATTTCATCATGGAAAGATATACTATAAGATACAACAAGTCGAAATTATTAAAAATTACTACCGAAATTCGGAGTCAGTGGCTTCATTTTTAAGAGCGCTTTGTCCAATTTATGGTCGTCATAATCGTCCTGTCAGATCAACAATTGGGCGGTTAGTAGAAAAATTTGAATCCACAGTGAGACAAAGTAGTGTCAGAATATTGCTGTCGCTAGCGCATCAATTGAGGAAGAACCAAATCAGTCTCTCACACGCCGTTCTCAAGCGTTGGTGGGCATCTCTGTGACGTTGTTGCGGAGAATATTGCGAAAAGATCTTGGCTTACATCTTTACAAGATCAAATTGACGCAAGAACTGAAGCCGCTTGACCACCAGAATTGTCGTATGTTCGTGAATTGGGCTGAGCAACAACTTGAAAATGATCCGGATTTTCATCGAAAAATCATGTTCAGCGATGAGACTCATTTCGGGTTGAATGGCAAAATATGCGTTATTGGTCAGGCAATCCACACGTACTCCATGAGTCACTACCGCATTCCGAAATAATTACGGTTTGGTGCGTTTTATCGAACGGCGGCGTCATTGGGCCGTACTTCTTCCGTGATGATCAAAACCGGCACGTTACTGTGAATTGGGAATCCCTACCGCTTAATGATAACCGAATATTTTTGGTCCGAATTGGATGATATGAACTTGGACAAAATATGGATGCAACAGGACGGCGGTACAAGTCACACAGCGAATGTCACAATCGATTTATTGAAAACCAAGTTTGGCGAACGTGTTATCTCACGAAATGGCCCAGTCAATTGGACGCCGTTAGACTATTTCCTGTGGGGCTACGTCCAGTCTATATTGAAAAATCTGTCATTTCTTCTAAAATATTTGGCTTGCATAAAAAAGTAGCAAGAACATTACTAAAAAAAAATTAAATCAATTCTTTATAAAAAAATCTTATAAAATATTTATATATACATACATACATATATTTTTTTTAATAAAAATAATTTCTTTTTGCGAAAAAAATTCTCGTCTAAACTATGTTTTTTTTTTAATATTAAAAAAATAAAATATAAAATTTTAATATAACAAAAATAATTTTTGCCCAGCCGTGCAGTTAAGTTAGTTATAAACTTTAACTTTACGGTACTACATTCAAAGCTTCGAATTTGCATCTGAATGCAGCTGATAAAATGCATTCCACAGAGCCATTGAAAAAAACAAATCTAAAAAAAAAATCAACACGAAAAAGCTTTATTGTAACCAATTGAACTTGGCGACAAAAACTAGAGCGAGAAGCAGACAGGCAAGGCAGACACCGACATCACAACCAGCAAAAGAGTACCACGACTGCCATCGGGGGGCACGACCGTTGTCGCCGTTGCAGCGACGATGACTTATAGAATTATATTGCAACTTTTATGCATTAAAATATTATATTGAGAGGGAGGAGTATGTGTTAGGCGAAACGAGTGCGTGTGTGCACGATGAAGTTCAATAAGTTGAGTTGCTTGTTGTTGTTATTGTTGAGTGTTGCTGCTTTTTGCAAATGCTATCGGGTATGAGTAGTCAGTTAATGGCGGCAAATGCGTTTCCTGCATCATCGCCAACAACAACAACAGCAATAACGATAATTGCAAAAACAACAACAGCAATAAGTACATGTAAAGTCAAGCAGAGGCGAACGAAATCAAACCAAACCGAGCCAATACAAACAATAAATTACCATGCCACAAAGTGGCTGCTTTATGTATTTGTTATTGTCATTGCCCTCCACAGCGTTGGCGACATTTACATTTCAATTTTGCATACAACCACACACCACCCTCCAGACATGAGCACATGTATGGTAGTTGTGGCCCAACATATTGGCGCTCTTTCGGTGTGACAATGGGTCCACTGCCTTGGCTTTGCCACATGACCATGGACAAATGTGCGATGCAAGTAAGTTTGTGTGTGTGTGTGTATGTGAGAGATGCAAACCAGCTGTCCAGCGTTGCTACTCATTTGAACTGCATTTGTGTCGGCATAACTGTATGTGTACTTGCAGGCCTGTGCCCTGTCGGAATGCTAATTGGCGATACTTTATTTTAAAAAATCAGAAATTTCAAAAAAATTGAGGTTCTTTTCAAGTGGTGAATAATTTAGACCTCGAATATTGCCATTTCATTTTAGATTTTTTGTCTAACGGTGCAATATCACACGATCTTGGTGGCCGCCAATCGACGGGCGCTAAACGTGAAATTATCTGTTCACCGAAGTATTCGCTCAATAAATTCCTTGATTGATGCGATGTGTGGGAAATGGCGCCGTCTTGTTTAAACTAATACGCCGCGATCACCAGTTTCAATTTCAGACATCAACTAGGTTATAATAGCGCGATAACGGTCGCCATTGACGTTTATGCTCTCACCGGCATAATTTTTGAAGAAATATGGACCGATGATTCCTTCGCCCCACAAAACACACCAAACCCGTGGATTTTTTCGGGAAGAAATGGCAGCTCTTGAATCTCTTCAGGTTGCTTTTCGTCCCAAATGCGGCAATTTTGTTTGTTTACATACCCATTGAGTCAGAAATGGGCCTCATCGATGAACAAAATTTGGCTCGAAAACGTCGGATCACCTTGAACCTTTCAAGAGACCGAGCGGCTTCAGTTCTTGCACAAGTTGTATTTTGTACGCTTTCAATTAAAGATTTCGACATAAAATGCGCTAACTCGTTCCACATGTCAGTCCGAGTTGCTGCAAACGGCACAGCATCGATTCTCCACGGTCTTCGTCTACATTCTCAGCTACGGCTGCTATATTTTCTTTTTTGCGTGCTGGACGTGGTATATTCGGTCGAATATTATCCAATAATGAATGCTGGGTCTCAAGATGGGTGATGGTGTTGCAAATAGCACACTCAATAGGCCCATTATGTTGATCATAACTTGAGCGAAGCACGCGAAACACATTCTTTACAGTTGAACGATTTGTAATGATGAAATGCCAAACAATACTGAACAAAAATAACATGACAGCTTGACACATGCGCGATCTGTCAAAAAAAGGCTATTGAAAAAGTACCTCTACTTGGGTCATCCGTTACATATTTCGAAGCCTAAGGAGAGTCAGCTATATTAGATATATTATACTCACAGTTAAGTAAATCACGAACTAACTTTTGCTCACATGGAAGTACATAAAAGATATATAATGTCCAAGTATCTATGCTATGAATTTCCCGCAGGGTATGTATGTAAATATATGTAAATACAAATACAAAATATGACTGCATTTATGCGCAACAACAAATTAAACTGTCTGCTGCACTAACTGTAAAATACTTTTATGTGATTTGAGCCGCAAACAAGCAACACAGGCACATACACACACACATGCCGATGCACTCATCCAAATCCACCAATGCATGCGAGTTGATGCATTCTATGTGTGTAAGTATGTAAGTGGGCTTGTACTCTTCCATTCTCTGTTTGTCTATCATCGTCATCACGGTGTTCCAGTTCGTTGACTCTTCTACAACAACTACTACAACCGTTCTAGTAATGACAGCAGGTACCATAATGTTTGGGCAAACCCTATCACGATTTCGAAAGGGGTGAGCGGTGGACGAACTCCGGCTCACACTCTGCGCGTCTGCAAAAATGTTGTCGGTCTTTTTTGGATTATCGCATTGGAAGTTATGTAAAATGGTTAACTGTGTTTTTTAGTGACACATGAAATAGATTTTATTGGCAACACTTCGCTTTTTGATTGCACGAAAATTATTTTTAATTTCATATTTTTATGCTCACAGTTAAGTTTATGGTGAAGTATGAGAAATAAAGAGAAAAATATAAAAAAATGGAAGCCGAAAATGTCGAGTTGTTAAATTTGAATATAAAAATGATTCATTAGTAAAAAAACAAGGAACATTGGAGGAAGATCGAAAGTGAAAATATTGAAAGAAATTCGGGATCCTGCATTTTAAAAACAATTTTTTATAAGCAATCGATTTTTTAGCCTTTTTTTTTGATTTTTATTAGATTGTTTTTAGTATTTTTTTCAACCTCAGTGTGATAAGTCATCGAGTTCCTGACTTTCCGGCCTGAAATCTTAAATGAAAACTACAAAATTCTCATCAGTAAAATAATATTTTCCGACATAAAAATCATTTTCGAAAGATCTGAAAGTTCTCAAGAAATACTGACAGCATTTTGTATCATCAATGCTAAAGATTAGATCGCAATGTACCCAGAAACGGTTCAGCTTCAGATATCTTCTATAAACTCTATCGTATTATTGTGGACGAACCGAGAAATTGAAAGTATGATATAGCAATAAAATTTATACCGCAAAATGCTATCAAATTTTCGGACGATCGGAGACCTAATATAAAGAGAGAATCGAGCAATGAAAAGTATGATATAGCGGTAGATTTTATCAACATGTTTCCACCAAATCTTCGGACGATCAGATATCTACTATAAAGTTTTTGACTTTGCTGCGACTTTGCGAGTCTCAACTTATTGCCTTCACCACTCACGATAGACAAAAGGTGTGTCCACACATTCACTTATAGTTCGTTTATAGAAACTTTTCCAATCTGAAACGTAGCATGTCTCTCATCACAGCGACAATCTAGACACTGATCGACGCTGTTGACGACAATTCACCTTATATGATGAACGATAGTCACGTGATCTGGAAGACAATGGGCAATGTTAGACAAATCAAGGTATGGTGTGATGATGAGAGCAAAAGTGTAGTTATCACATAGCAAAGTACGTACAGTAATTACGTTGCAAACATTAACACTTAGACAAAAAAAAAAAAAAAAAAAACACACACACACACACATACACATACACAAAACATAATACTATAATAAATACATATGAGATGACAGACGTCACAGAGCGGAGCCGCCAGACCACAAAGCATATACGAGCATGTGGATACATTTTAATCACTGTGCAACGGCAGTCGGTGTCTGTCGCTCCGCCGTTAATTGCTTTTGATGCGCCAAATGTGTTGTTATTGTTGTTGTCTGTATTGAGTTTTGCACTTATTATTTTTTCACGCTACTCATGTGGGAATCACATGTGGAAATCGCGGATGAAGTAATGCTGGTGCTCTCCACGTCGGTACGGTATGGTGTGGTGTGGTGTGAGGGAATTTCCCTTTGTGCCAAAAGCTTTGCTGGTTAATGATGCTTCAACGTTGTCTCAAGTGTTGTGATTTTCGCATCTTAATAGGACTTTTAATTTGCTCACTTACATTTTGCATATTTTTGTAGGCTGTGCGCTTCGATTCACCCATGTGACAAGGCGGCGACAATGTTGGAGCGGACAAATGGTGTGTGTAATAATTAGCATGGATTCCACGATTGTTTTCACACAATGTCGATTTATACAATATTATTCGCTAATTTACGTTTTATGATATTTTTTTCATTTTACTCGATTTTTTTTTTGTTTTTTTTTTGAGTTCATAAAAATTCAAAATTTTTGTGTGAAAGCATTCATCGCCGACTTGTTGGAAATTACCATGACCCTTCTTTAAATGTACTTTATAGACTTAGTGCATTTATTGGACCCCATGATTGCCTAGCCGATACCATTGGTTTAGTTCATGTTTTTGTTGCTTTTCTCTTTTAATTCAGTTACCGTTTTTATCAAAAACTATTTTTCGGAGATTAGTTTCTAATGTGCCTTTCATTTTTGGACTTTTTCCTGGAGGTATGTTGAATTATAACTTTCTATAGTTTTACTAATCAAGAAAGTCAGTTCCTTTGTTAGGACTTTAAAATGGAAACCTCATTAAACCTCCTAATCAGTCTTGAAGTCTTTATCCATGTAAAAAGTAGAGATGAGTACGATCTTGGCGTAGATCTACATTTTCCATCCATTCTTTTTCTGCCGGTAGGATTTTTAAAATATCTAAAATTTTGTGCAGGTAGTGGTATAAGGGGGTTTAGTGCAGGCCGCCTGCGAGTGGTACATCCTGGTTAACCTTAAATGGCTTCGCTTCTTTACCAACTCTTGGGACTTTAGATTCGATATAAACTATGATTAAGAAAACATTTAACATTTCACATACAATCGAGGAAGGTATAAAATGGAATTAGTCGCTGGAGAAGCTGTGCGGTCAGCTTTTTAAGGATAGAACAAAACTTGCGGCGATGGTTGGTGAAGTGATGATTAGACTGGTTTGGGTGCTTGTCCATAGCCAAATTGGAAACTGCAAACTGATAAGTTCTCTGAACCAGACCCAAAAGTCATCGTTAGAGGTCTAGTGCGCTCTTCGCTCCCAGCAAAGTTCACCTTTCAATGGTTGGAACAGTTTAAAATGGACACATTCCGGTCGGGATTCATATGACAATATTGAAAATTTTACCGGATGCCAGTTGAACAAGCTGCTTGGAAGAATCTGAGATAGAATATAGCTAAAATACCTACGATCTCATACTTCCAGGTGAAATAGCGGAAATGTAGTAAAGCAGCTGGGCAGATTTGTGACAGATTCGAGGTACATTGTCGAGGAGTTAGTATTCAATTTCATGAGTTTTTGGATTGTATATAGTAGTCTAAGAGTGATCAACTTGCCATCTTCGGGGATCAGCCATCAAACCGTTGATTTAATAGGATCGTGAAGAGACGAGCAAAAAGTTACACACGTGATCGGAAAAGGAAACGTTATATAGACAAACCTAAGGCCGATAAGTCTCAACATATAGCGTTTAGAACTGTTTAACTAACAAACTACACAATCCATTCCAGAAAATAAGTTGTCTATACTAAACCTATTAGTGTCATTACTTAACGGCAGTCATTGCTCCAACTCCACCTCGAGCTTTACGAGCGCTATGTGAACGAATGCAACTGGCAACAATAACCGATTGCAATATATACAGACAAAATTACGACAGCTTAAGATGTGTGAAGTGTGGATACCGGTGCATTTCAATCGATTGGATATTTTATGACCACAAAATAATGCAAGTAGTTAGTCAGACAACCACAGACACATTGAAGACGCTGAACCAACACATAAATTATTCAAAAGTAAAAATAAATGCGACGATATAAGCGCTTGTGGTTACTACTATAAGCGTACAGACAGCTATATTATGAAGCGGGGGCACGTTCACTGCTGGCATTCCCAACAAATGGGTGTGTCTGGCAAACAAGGCCGGGCGTCTGCTGCTATTGCCACTGCAACAGCAACGTTTGTTTGAGGCACGACGATGAGGTTGCACGAAACGAAATTACTATAATTACAGGCTGCTGAGCGGGGACGAGGGCGATGTGTAAGTATCCACAAGTAGTCAAAGATCGGAAAAGCTGACTGTAATCAAACCGTTGGAAATTCTAGCTGCAGCAAAACGATTGAAATGCAATGCAATGTGTAAGTTGCAAGCTGCAAAATTGATAATTGCAACATAATTGACACTATGAAGAGCCGACGACGGCCAACGGGCAGGAGCCGACGCCTATGAGCAGGCATTTTGACAGCAAGGTAGACAGCGAGCGGCTAATTTAGAGAGTATTTATAGTTTATATACGAGTCTAGCGTGAGCTTGATGCTATGTTTGTGGGTATGTGTGTATATATGTGTATGAAGTTGGCGATAACATGCCAAAGCGTAATTTAGTTTTGACCTCTGTGATTAGCTGGAACTCGAAGCAGCTCCTAGATACAAACACACACAGAATTACATGTACGTATGTATGTGTAATCTTATTTACTCAATTTTATGGAATTTTGAAAACGCAATTTGAGGAAAATCAGACTGTTGAACTCGATTTAATGTGAAAGGAGATTTATCAATAAAAATGACATGATATACATATGTATGTTCATAGCTAAACTGATAATATGCAAATATTATAATAATTCTAAAAATAAACTGAGCAAAAATCGCATGACAATATATGTATGTAACTCCAAGCGAACGTCTGTGTGTGCAAAAATCGCATGACAATATATGTATGTAAACTCCAAGCGAACGTCTGTGTGTGCAAAATCTTACGAATCTTGTACAAAAAAAAAAAACTTAAAGGCGACAATAAAATGACAAAAACCGTTGAGGGACCGTAAAAAATGTTCTTCGAAAAGAACTGTAAATCAACTTTTCGAAAATATTTGTTTTCTTGTCAGCAGATATTAAAATAATGCTTTATTCCATCTTACGACCAGTTTATAACCACTACGGATCGAGAAAGCTGTTATTATGTTAGTTATTAATGAATCGTATCTAATTTGAAAGGTCTAAAATTATATAAAGTATGGTCCAAAACTTCCAATTATTAAATATTAAACGTAAAATATAATCGTCATTGCCTTAGATAACGATCCATGCTGAATTTCGCGAAAATATCTCGTCAAATGAAAAAGTTTTACATCTACCATATGGTAGCTTTATGCTATAGTAGTCCTACAAATGAGCAACTTCTTTCAGAGAAACGAAATTACGCAAATTACAGATCGATATTGCTGAGCCATTAGTACGTGTATATATGTATGTATAAACAGACAGACGGCTACATCGACTCAGCTCTTAAAAAAACTTAATCTACTCTGTTCAGGGTATAACAATGATATTAACTGGAACAGTGAACAAAAAGCTGTTACAGAAGTTTCTAGATGAGCTGAAAGGTCTTTGGCCTGACCGAGAGATCGTGCCAAAGAAAGCCTCTCTATCCCTCTCTATGAGTGCTAAGGTTAAAGAAATTACTGTCAGGCTTTCATAACTTCTTATTCAATCGTTCACAAGTTGTGTCTCAAAGGGACGGTACCTTTTTGTTTTGTTAGAGTGAAAGTGAATTTCGTGTTTTGATAAAAACCTTTGAGGGGGAAAAACACATCGTTTTTGCAAAGCAACGAGTTGATAAGCGTTACACCAAATCCGTGCTTTAAAGAGTATCTGTCAACGGTATATTATCGTCGCTTATGTACAACGAGAGGGAGAGCCTCCTACTACCTTTGAGGATTGAGTAGCCAAATTTAGACTTTTGTGTAAACGTTCATATCAATGAGAGCTCTTCCAACAAAAACAACTCTACATTTTGCGGTTATGTAGTGCTAATATAGTAACTACCACCCTACAGGGTGTAATTCGATATCAGCAAAAACACTAGTATATAAATTCCCTAAAGCAAGAGGAAGGAAAAATTAACTAATACATGAAGTACAGACAATAGAAACAATAGTATGGCGAAATACTCCCGAGGGGGTGCCAAACTTGCGTCTATGTGCTGTATGTACATATATGTATGTAAGAATCAACAGTTGGCCAAATCATAAATCACTTTTTGTACAACTTTTAGCACAATTTGTTGGTGTGTGCAGTGGGGATAAACCAAGTCTTAATGAAATGCCGACTAAAGAAGTTCGCTCTTAAAAGCAACCGACAGAAATGACTTCGGGGCAGACAAGTCTGCGCCATGCCACGTTGGCTGTTGAAGTTTCATACAGCTGTGTGTGTTTCGGTGCCCTAGGAAGAGTTTAACTTTTACTTTGTCTTGGCAGAACACCTGCTGGCTTGCAAAATTATTATTTTTTAATTAATTAATATTTTTCGAAACGCAATTAGTTGGGTTAAAGTTGGATAGTTGTTTCGTATTAATAATTGTTTCTTTCGGTTTACAAATACGATGTAATTATGAGGTATTATGAATGGAGTTAGGACATTCATTCATAATTTTTGTTGTATTTATAAAGCTATCAGACAAATTCAAAAATTCTGGGAAAATTAATTTGTGCGAAGAGTAGTTAAGTTAAACTGGTTTGTGGGTCGAGCGTCGAAATTTATTCAAGAGCATGGCAAAAGCTATAGCAAGCAAAAGCTGAAATTAAATGCTCATAAGTATATCCAAATACATATATACATATATGTATATAAATATATATATATATATATATATATATATATATATATATAGATATATATATATATATATGTTTATGAGTGTGTATTTATTATAAAACAGAAATGCCAATAATTAAAATCTTTGCAGGCAAAAGATCAAAAGAATTTTATGAAAGAAGCTGAGCGATTTAACTGTGCGTCGCCAAGGGAAACACAAATAAATACCGACTCATTATGACCAAAATGTATATACATATATATATAAATACATACGTATATATATTTATCTACGTTACTACGTTTATTGAGACTTATGAAGGGGTTTTCAATATGTATGAATGTTCGGCGGCTGCTGCTGTCTGTGCTTCTGCTGAAGGAGAGCCTATTCGTTCACTTTCGCCAAAGAATTTTAAGAGTACTTGCATATTAAAGCTTTGCTTATATAGTCTAGTCAACTAAAAATATTGCCAAGTTGAGTTTATCGCATGAAACTGCTGGTATGTCTGTATTAGCTAAGCTCGAAGTCATCATAACCTCAATTATAGGATATCGGCTAAATGACTTCATCATAAATCATAAGATTCAATTTTCAATTTGCATTTTATTGTCCAATTTTAGACAAAAGAAAGTCCATAAAGTGAAAAAAGTGCGTAAATCATTCTAAGAACCGAATCTGCATAAAATATGTTTAGGAATAAAATATTGCTTTTTCTTTAAAGTAAATCTAAAATATGCAACAAAAAATGTCTGTTTTTTATTTTTTTTTTTTTATTTTTTAAGGACCATTCTAATAAAAACACTCTACTTATGAAATGCCTCAGTCACACAGGAGAATATTTGATACTGATATTACTGAAGTCCTTGTGAACCCATTCCTCGTACGATAATTAAAATTGCCAAAGCACCGATTTGTGCCAAATGTCAACCCCTTTATATTTGCTAAGCGAAACAAATTGAATACTTCGCATTTAGATATCAAAGCGACACTAAAACTCAAAAAGGTAAGAGAACATTAATTTACAGATGATAAAAAATTACATAAAAACAAGTAAGGAAGTGCTAAGTTCGGGTGCAACCGAAAACTTTAATACTCTAGCAACTTGCAAGAATTAAAACCAAATTATGTGTATATATACCTATATCTATATAATACAAACAAAGACTGATATATTCGACAAAATGTTTGATAGAAAAACGAAAATCATTATATTTAGTATATGGGGGTTGGGTCCGATCCGATTTTATCTATTTTTGCCAATACTACATACCAAGAATATGCCATATAATAATCAAATGTTCCCTGAGATTCATTAAGGGGTTCTACCAGTGTGACACTTTCAAAAAAAAAATTTCTTAATTTTTGATATTTTTCAAGGATCGTAGTTTATTGTATAGAAGATATATTTAAGTTTAATAAACATTTTGAATTTCTTTGTTTCAGCTACTCATTCGTCCGGAATCATGCCAGCAGTTGAGGCACTTTTTTTCGGCACTTTCGCAGACAGCACATAACTCCGTTATTTTTCAATATTTTTGTAAAAAAAAAAATGTGAATATAGCTAAAAATATACTTTATTACGTCTATAGAACGTCAAAACGTTCAATCTAGTACTTTCTTTTAAAAAAAAATTCACGAAAATCGCCTAATTTTCCATGCATCACACTGGTATAGCCCTTAAGGTACCTCACATACCATTACCAATAATATGAAGTAAAGTCACGAGGCTGTTACATATATGCTTGTTATATAGGGGTTAGGTCACCAGGAACTTCGAAAATCGTGGTATTAGGTATAAGAAAGCTCAGGGAAGTATTAACACGAATCAACCCATTTTCGACACAAAAACATACCATAGTCAGAAAAAGATTATTCGTGAATTTCAATTATATATCTCACACATTGACCGATATTTGTCGTAAAAACTCAACTATAGGTACTGGGGTCAAAATATTTTGGTACCTAGTACCTGGGGGTTTGAACAGTTTTTGTTGGATTTGGACAATTTATGGTCATAAATTGGCATGCGCTAAAGGTATTATTTCTGAAAATGTTTGTGCCGTTATATGAATTGCTTCTTTATTTCTACACTGGAATAGAAATGGAACTTAAAATTGTGTTATATGGTAAGTAGGCGTGGTTGCAAACCGATTTCGCCCATTTTCACACTGTGACATAAGAATGTTAGGAGAATCTTACGTACCGAATTTGGTTGAAATCGGTCGGGCAAATTTTGAGATTTGTCATATTACCTAATAGTGGGCGGTGCCATGCCCATCGTCCAATTTTTACACCTACACGTATGTATAAAGCCCTTTCATACCATCTCGGCCGTAAGATTTTATGTATCTAGCGTGTTTAGTTATTGGTTTATCGCGCTTTTAGTAGTTTTTAACAGTACCGTTATATATATACCGATTTCATCCATATTCACACTGTCGGTAATAGTTATTACAATATTTAATTTGATTGTTCTAGCATTAATGATCTAGTAGATATGTTAATTAAATGGGCCACGCCCACTTATTACCCACAACCGTTAGGTGAACAAAACTATTGTACTCTATAGCAACATGTTGCAAGAGTATACAAAACATGTGCGAATCAGTGCGACATCTCGACGTACATAAGTATGTATGTATGTGTGTCAAGTAGACAGACACGTGTGCAAGTGCTAAGAAGATTGAAGCGAGTTGTGCATCAAGTGTTGGTGTGTGAGAGCGACAAAGGCGTTGTAATGTTTGGCCAAGCGCAAGGCTTGTAATTAAACTGATAGACATACCACAGGGAATCAGTTATATTGCCTACACACACACACACACACTCACTCACACACACACACACACACACAGATGGTGGGCATAGACACAAATTGTTTGTGCGCGTTTGAAGTGCCTTTTGAAGCTTCCTAGTTAACACTTCAAAATATGATAAACAAATAAATGAAAGAACTAAGTACTAGCCAACTGAATGCCGCGCCAACAGCCTGTTAGCCACCATAAATCCACGTGAGTGTGTGAAAAAGTGCCCCGTTATGTTTGGTTTAAACGCGATGGCGGCTCAATGGTTGCTTGCTTATGGGCTGGAAGCGTCAAGTGTGTGTGCCACAACTGGCGGAAGTTATCAACCGCAATACGCTGGCAAACAACAACAACGCTACTTCCACAACAGCAACAACAACGCGAACTATGAGAGCCGCTAGGAGCAAGTGTTGTTGCTGTGTTCGCACTATTTGCGCACACAAAACGGGCATTTATTGTAGATTTGTTTGTGGAATAGGATAGGATTTGCTGCTATTTCCATTACAAAAACAACAGCAACAACAGCAATAATAACTATTCAGTTAGTGCTAATAGTATCCGGAGCATATGCAGTATTTACAAGGCGGCCCACAAAGCGCTCTGCTCTAAACAGACATCAGCAGCGCTGCCTACACCCACACACAGTTACAAACACCTACACACACATAAAATTTGTATGAATATACATATGTATGCAAGCTGTTTATTTTTTGCTTTGAGTGCGAAGCTTTGCCAGCAGCAAAAAGCCGAAGTCACTGAATGAATGAATGAATGATTATTGTTGTTGTATGGTATTACATTAAAAATGCTTGCAGCCGTATTAATACATGCAAACATATCTATGGACGCCGCCAATCTGTCTGTTTCTTTGGCAATGCCTCTTGCTTTTGTTCTTGTATGATGTTTCTTTTGAATATTTTTGTTGTTATTGTTGTTGGCAAATTTGCGTCGCATTTCCTTTTAGGATATACCCAACTTTTTTTCCCACTGCACTTTGCTTTCATGTGGGCCATTGCGCCGCTCTTCCTTTTGTCAGTCAAAAACACTTATTTTTTGTGTATGGGTGTGTGTGTGTGTGCGTGTTGGTGGGATTACGTGCGGCTTTGGCTTTTAATTCACACCACTTGTAGCTCGCCACTCACAATAGTTGGCTATGCCCCCTCCACCCCTCCCGCCTGCTTCGCGCCTCTTCAGTGGTGCTATACCCACGAGGCTCGTCGCAGAGCACAGGG
Organism: Bactrocera neohumeralis; assembly: GCF_024586455.1. Lineage (NCBI taxonomy): Eukaryota > Metazoa > Arthropoda > Insecta > Diptera > Tephritidae > Bactrocera > Bactrocera neohumeralis. The sequence goes on from NC_065919.1 coordinate 67,780,719, forward strand.
TGCGAAATTGTCGAAGCGAAAAGCATACAAAACAACAATAATAACAACATAACAGTTGAAAAATAGTAGTCCCTCAAGTGCACTACAAAACTTTGCAACTCAAGTGTGAAATAACGAAACTGCTCTCGATTGTGCATTAATTTTATGCATTAATGTGCGCACAGTTTGCAACGGAGCGGGCAGCGCGGATGTCAATGAAGAAGAAATGTAAATTGTTTGTTATTCCTGTGCATAAAATTAAGTGGTCGGTCTTATGTTGTAACAATTTGGAAGTTGTGGGCACTTTTTTCCTTTTACTTTTTGTGGTGATTTGAAGACCAATTTGTGGTGCGGTGAATAAATGGTGTGGAAAACAAATAAAGGAAATCGAAATGCGTTTTATAATGGTTAATTTGGTAGGATTAATTACAAAAGGAATATTTAAAGCTAAATGGGAAAAATGTTTTGAAGATTTCAGAAAAAACACTTTTACTTTTTATCAAATTTAATATTTGAATCTTTTAATATTCGTGTCTGTTCATATACAGCTATGGACATATAAATGGCACATTCATTTAAGTATACTTTCATATGCTAAAGTATCTTTAATATTCTTTCAAACAACCAAGTTTTTGCGGTTTTCTGAAAGTTTATTCCTTACGTCTAAAATATAGCACAAACTCAATTTCGAATTCATTAATAACACAACAAAAATTATGAAAAGGTAGAAAAAGTGGTGAAATTAGATGGACGCATAAATGGCACAATCTGCAAAAGAGGGGAAAAGTCGAGTTAAAAACGTGTTTTTATCTGGTTCTTTTGTGTACAAACAATTTAGTAGCTAATATTTTGTGCTGTAGCCTTTGTTTTTAATGACTGCTTCACACCTGCGACTCATACTCTCAACCAGTTTTTCACACTTGGTCTTAGGTATGGCATGCCAAGCTTCCTGAACGGCAGCCCAAAGATCGTCCAGATTTTTATAATTTTTCTTCGCGACTCTAATCTTGACTTCATTCCATAAGTTTTCAATGGGATTTAAGTCGGGGCTCTGCGCTGGCCAATCTAAGACATCGATTTTCTCCGCACTAAACCAATTCTTAACTAGTTTGGAGGAGTGTTTGGGGTCATTGTCTTGCATAAATTTCCATTTAATTGGCATGTTATCGAAGGCATATGGTTCCATATGATGTCTCAAAATGTCTAAGTATTGAAACTTATCCATCTTGCCGTTTATCCGTACGAGTGGCCCTATGCCATGCCAGGAAAATGCACCCCAAACCATAATGTTTCCGCCCCCGTGTTTGATTGTCTTCTGTGTGAACCTTGGATTAAATTCTTGGCTTTTAGGACGATGAACAAAGACTCTTCCATCTGGCCCTATCCTGTTGATCTTCGTTTCGTCACTCCACAATATGTTTTTCCAAAAATTGATTGCTTTTTCTTGATGGGCTCTGGCGAAGGCCAATCGTTTAGAAATGTTTTTTTTTTGACAGGAGTGGCTTCTTCCTAGAAATGCGCCCAAACAAGTTTGCTTCATTCAGTCGTCTCCTGACAAGCCTACAGGATATTTCTGTATCCAATGATTGGTTGATATCGGCTGCTATCTGTCGTGATGACTTGAATGGGTCATTTTTGGACAATCTTACAATAGCAGCATCCGTACGCGCATCTGTTTTTCGAGGCCTTGGTTTTCGAATTTGTGATTTTATCAATAAATCAGGGTTCTTCACACATGAATTAATTGCATTGTATACTTTTTTCCGAGAAATATTTAAATTTTTAGCAATTTCGGCCACTTTCTGTCCTCCTTCATGCATTTTCCATATGATTCGTCTTTCTTCTATTGTGGTATGCTTTCCTGATCCCATTTTCTATAACTTATTTACTCAAAATACTTCTGATAAAAAACTATCCAACTATGGTAAATATCATGCGCTTCTATCGAAGTTTACGCGGGAACTGTGTATGCAAATTAGTTTGTGCCATTTACGTGTCCATTCAATATTAGTGTTGTTTACACAAAATTGATAACGGTAAATAATTAGCAAAACATAACGGAATATTTCGCCGCTGCAGATATGAGAGCTATTACGGGACAAAGTTGGATGCAAAAAATTTGACATTTCGAGCAATTTTTAATGGACAATTTTTAACATTTAGTTGAAATATAATTTTATGCCATTTATATGTCCATAGCTGTATGTTAGAAAAAAGTATCTGGAAATTGTAACTAAACTGTAAAATATTCAATTATTCATCAATATTTATTTTGTCGCCTTCAAGGTAATCCCCACCAGATGTGTTATGTCAACGATTTTTCCAGTTCTCGAAACACTTTTCATAAACAATTTTTGGCATTGCCTTCAGCACCTTCAGCGAATTTTGTTTTATATCTTCGATCGACTGAAGAGCTCCGAGGAGCGGCAATTTCAGTTTGGGGAACAATAAAATATCACACGGAGCCAAATCTGGTGAATTCCATGGTTGATCTTTGGTGTTCTTTGCGTTTTTGGCTTTAAATTCGGTCATAATCGCGGTTCGATAGATGGTGCATTATCATATCGTTTTCGACGGATGTTCTCACTCAAACGCCTCAATACGGTCAAATAGAACTCCTATTAACCGTCTGTCTTTCCGGAACAAATTCATGATCACCTTGAATTTTGATCGTCTTTTGCGTGTTTTTTTTGGTTTCGGCTTGTTTTTTCCCCTCCATTCCGATTCTCATAAACCCATGTCTCATCGACAGTTATAATGTGCCATGAATGTGCGATCGGAATTCGTACGATCAAGTTTGTCCAAAGAGAGACGTGCTGAGCAAGAACGCGTTTTTAACCCAAAGTATTCACCAAGATCATTCAAACGGATTCGTGAGAGATGTCGAACTGTCTTGCCATCACTTTAACACTTGTCTGACGACTTCCAAGCACCTTTTTAATACTTTCATCAGTTGAAGAGGTCGAAGGTCGTCCAGAACGAGGCATGTCTTCAACGATCTCTCGACCGTCTTTGAAGGCTTTGTACCACTCGTAGGCTTTTGTTTTTGATAAAACTAAATCACCGTAAGCCCTTTCCAACATTCGCATCGATTCCGCACACGAAATTTGGTTTGAAATGCAAATTTTTGAGCACTGCCGAGGTGTGCCGACTTAAGCTGCTGCTGTAAACAAAACGGTTGACTGACCGCGCTCATATTTGGCATAGTAGTTAAGGACAGTCCTACCAACTTAGCGAAATACATTTTTTGAAATATCATTTACCCAATTACAATTTCCGGATACTTTTTTGTCAGCATGTATATGCGTGTTTTGTAAACATACATTAACTAAGGTTGCACCGAATCTACAAAACACTTTACAGGTGTAAGATCTCACGATCCTCTCCGTTTACTTTATGCTACTTAACTAGTTGATATTTATGCTTAGATAACAGTGGATATAAACAAAAACCCAATTAATTTTTCAAGTGTGTGTTTTTTAAACCTCTTGGTATGCTATAATTTATTGAATTATTGAAATATTTCCTGAAAGTCATGTCGATTCCTCATCGTCGTCGTGTATGCTTCTTTACAGTCAATCCGGACCTATTTCCATAAATGCGTCACTTGTACACTTTTAATCGATCAATAGTAACCATAAATTTTCTCTCTCTCTCTTGAGCCTCTGCAGACCTAAATTTGTTCTTGTTGACAACCAATAACGCAAAATTTGAAATATTTTTTAACTTACAAATTGTATAGTCACCGATGATAGAAAATATGCATTAATTTACCTGCAAATAGAGAAAAAGAAAAATAAATTAATATTTATGTTTTTTGTTATAAATGATAAATTTTTTAGGTCAAATATTCATATTCCGGGAAGCGCTTAATGATTTGGTTAAATATTATGTATGCCTACATTTAGGCGTTTAGCATTGATAAGCAATCTTTTATATTTTTCTGTTTCTTTTTCACACATGTTTGGCCAGCGATATTTCATAAAAGCTTAACTTAGTCGAAAGATCACACAGACCAGCTTTGTAGAGCAGTAAATTTCCAACAAAATGACAAAGTTTAAAAAGATTTTTTTTTAATGAAAAAATTGCCACACTTCAACCGTTAATAACTTTTAAAAGGTTAGGTCTACGAAAAAAAAATCAGAGATCATTTTGTAGAACATTCAATTTCGTACAAAAAGTATCAAACGAGATATTTTTTCAAGTTATTGGAAGAGCGCTATGAAGTCTTCTTGCTCATAATACCAAAAAAAAAATATAAAACTGCAAGGCGAAGGACGTGTCCGTTACAATTAAGAGCTAAAACTTGGAGAGATTTTCTTAGAAGAGTCTAAGGACCTATTTTCCAGAGTAATAAGCGAACAAAAAATATAAAAGTATTCGATTTTTTTTACCCATCCTAATAATATAGTATGTCATAAAAGCAAATAGATATGAAATAAATAATCACAACTAAAACCAAATAATTGACCACATTGAAGCACTTTCGGAAGCCCAGCAAAGGGAATGAGATAATGGCACTTGAATTGTTGTACGTTGTGGCACGTTGAATCGCAAGAATAAATCTCGTGCGTGCTATTAAATTATGCCACAGCGTTGCATGCGAACGTGCAAGGCACGCAAATGGAGCAATGGCAAAAACAGCAACAACAAAAGAGCGAGATGATAAAATAGAAAGCAGAATTCAGTGCGCGATTGCCGAAATATTCACAAAATGGGCATATCTTGTTTTATTGCAACGCCAGCCGCTGCTCACACTCTATTGCGCAACGGCAACTGTTTCATTAATCACAGCACACAATCGCAAAAATTCGCCCGATTACGCGCTTGCTGGCGGTCAACATTTGGCAAACAGCTGATGAAATGGCAAACAAGTTAATGCACAGCAAGATATCGGATGATTTCGTCGTGCGATAGGCGTTGTTGTATCCAATGACCTTATGGCTAATGCCAGCATACCCGGCGAACCAGCGAACCATTATCAGCGAGTAATCAACGGCACAGCAGCGCTGCCTTTTGGTCATCCTTCGTGTGCCGGTTCGCTCCGAACTGACACTTCGCTTATGTTGCGCTCACATTACCGTAGGTCATCGGCCCCGAAATGAACAACAAAACAAAAAACAAATAGTGTTCATATGTACCTACAATAAATACGAAGCTTCATCAAGTTCGTACAAGTGTTACCAATTTGGCTCATTTTCATTTTGGTCCGTTTTTTTGGGTTTCTTCAGATGAATTGCCGTTTGTTTTTGTGTGGCAAATTAAGTGTAATTAAATGCTGATGGAACTCCCCGAAAAAATCATAAAAAGCGGATATGCATACATACACATACTTATGCTCAAAGTCTGAGGTGGGAAGAAATGAAAAAATGTTAATTAAATGGTTGTGAGAGAAGAGTAGTTATGGCAGGGTTATGTGTAGCTAAACCTCTTAAAATTATGAAGAAAGCATATACTATGTCTGATTGGATGTAGAGACCTGTTAAGGGGATATTCTTGTCTAGGATTTTGAAAAAATCAATTTTTTTTTGCATATCTTGAAAGTTTAGACTTTCAAAAATATGACCTTGGAAGGATTTTTCAAAATTCGACTTATTTTCGGAGATACAGCCGATTTTGTGACGTGGCGTCCGTGTTCACTAGAATTGTCTCCTAAACTTTAAACGCGTTTTTCTCAAAACTGACTTTTTCGGAACGATACCCACGATTTCTCAGGTTTTACTGGACCGATTTACTTGAAATTTTTATAGAGTCTGTTTTTTAGTATACAGAAACGAAAATCATTCAACTATGTGGTAAATTTAGATTAGGAGATTGATAAATATAGAGGTAGACCACGACAAACCTACCTCACTAACCGACTAACCGTTCAAGCCTGCTTTTGTAGTAGCGACAGAACAACACGAGTTAACAGTCTATGGCCGGATACAAATCGGAGTCCGTTCCGGTTACGTGGATCCAATCGTCGTGAAACCTAACCTCACTATTGGTGTTACCGAATCAGATTATGATGAGATACCAGGCCACAGCGGCGTCGCAGGTAACAAAGCAAAGCTGACGAGGTGACACTCTAGCCTCGTTATCAATAGAATGGTAACGGTCGTTGCTACGCTCTCTTTTTGTGTTCTACTACTGCATAGCTGAACTTCGTGGGAGCTGAACCAGCACTGGGCTACCATCATTTCTTTCGCTGTCGTAAGATCCTTTTAAAACAAGTGCAATCGACCTGGTTGTGATCCAATAAGAGGTCTCCCAAGCTGTGGTAGTTTTATCTAGTATCCGCCGTCAAATGCTGTAAAGTTTATAATCTTACCGCTTGGCAGCTGTGGAAGCGGTTCGGCAGAAGATAAGGTAGAAATATTTCGGCACTTTCTTCTTGATTGTACAGCCTTTGCCAGATCAAGACTTAAGCACTTGGAAGCTCATACTCTCAGATATCCCTCCAAATGGGTGGGAATAGAAATTAAACGCCTAAGCAGATTTTTTATTCACCTGAAGCAGCTTTGTCGACTGATGAGAACGGAAATAGGAGTTATATTTTTTATTATATGTATAAAGTCTTAGTGCGATTCCAATCTTGAGGATCAGTCATAGAACCTAACCTAACTTACTTAGACAAAGTTAAGTTATTACTTACTTAATCGAAGACTAGTCTTTTTAAACTCAACTGCACTTGTTTGATGACGTCACATTAGCGTGTATTTGATCAAGATTATTTTGACAGTTTTTTATTTCCGAAAGAAATATTATTTAATATTTTCTCATACAGAATCTTTTCTTGTCTTCGCTGTGATAACGTTCTCTATGAGAACACTAAACTCGAATACTCGTGCGGAGTTTATTGCAGAAGCTTTTTAACTTTCAAACGGTGATAAAAAGAACGAGCTTGCATTTAACAGACACCTTGCCAATAAACTCGAGATTTTTAGTATTATCATAAACTCGAGTTTATTGGCCATTTTAATGTTCAGCATTAACACTGCTCACAAACTTGGAGTTTAGTGTGCGAACAATTTATTTCCGATTCACAAAAATTTTTAAAGTTGTTTATGAAGATATTTACTAAATTACCCCAATTTTAATAGATAGTTAAAACCGGTTCAGACTATCTACTATTTTTGACAAATCGTTAGCGCGCTTTAATAAAAGAAAAATTAATTGAATTAAACTCAAGCTTCTGATATGTCGTGATTGTACCTTTAGACGAAGATATGAACTTAGACTAAGAATTCCCATCGTTCAAGATGTGAATCAGAGAGTTTACACAAAATTTCAACCCTGAGGCCCGCAACTCTACTCTCTACTCGACCAACTGAGCCATTCGTATGCACAGTTATACTAGAAGTTTAACGATTTTGATTAGCAACCACCAGTGGGATCACTTTAATTTACTAGCTGTGAGGTGTAGTTGAATGCTACGCTGAAGACGAATGTGCGAATGTCGATATAGTAAAGGAAAAGGTTCTTAACCGCTACAAGACGCCACCAGAGACATCACCGACGCGGGCAGTAAACGTAAAACAAATGGCATAAGACATAAAAACCGACGTTATGCTGACGAACTGGAGACCAAACAGCGCGTAAGTGGCCATCAAACGCACGCACACTGGCGGCTAGCTGGAAATTATAGTCATAAGAAGCGGTGAAATGGCGGCGAACAGACAAGACAATTTCAGCTACGGCTATTTGTAGAGCTAACAGTGCGCGGCCATTAAAGTTTGCTCTATTTTTGGGGTCTTAAAGTTGGCTGCAAATAAACGAACGACGAACTCGAACTCACTTTGTATGGCAAGTGAGTCGTCGGGGAAAGTGGTAAAAGAGTGGTTAGGAGGGGGCTAGTCCGAAACAGTGTGTGTGTGTGTGTGTGTGTGTGTGGGGATTAGCTTTTGTTCTTTTACGTCAAATAACGAGTATTGAGGGCATTAATGGCAAGGCAACAACAATGTCACGCTGGTTATATAAGTATGTATGCATGAGTTTGTATCTATGTTTGTATGGCTGTTTGTGCGCGTCTCTGTGGCATTTAATGTGCCTTAATGGCAGACCAGAGCTGGCTTAAAAATAACTTTTTGGGTAAAACAAAAGATGTGGAGCTGGATTTATTTACGCTTAGCTGACCACCAAAGCAGTGGGAAGCGCAAGCAAAACAAACATATGACATGGCAACATGCGAAGGTATTTTTGAAGGCAATTATTTCTATACACACACACACACACACGAATACATACAAACACAGATATGTATAATTTAGCCAGATTTTATAGCCGTCTCCAAGCACTAACAGATTTATGCATGAGCAAATGTGTATGAAGTTCAAATATCATATTTGTTGGCATATCAATCTAATAACGGTATTAAAGTAAAACGTTGCCAACAATGCGTGCAATTTGTGTGAGCGACCCAAATGTGTAGTGAACTGCGAGCGAGCGAGGGAACGAACAAGCGAGTGTGCTCATCGCAAATACTTTGGAGCCAATACTTACGCACGAATGTGCCTCGTATAGTAGTATGTATGTATGTATGTATGCCATTGGCAACAAAATGTGGCACAGATATTTCCAGTGTCAGTGGTGAGCAGTTCAAAACGTACATTTGACAGCAACATAAGTACGTACACGATTTTTGTCATTAATATACATACATATGTATATGCATGTATGTATGTCTGTACGAGCTCATGCAGGTAGGTGCAGATATCTATATGTATATATATCATCATGTTAGTCTATCAGCTTCGACACACGCAGCTTTTAATATATTTACAGTTGCTTTGGCATTTATGACATTGTCACACACATACACACACTCACGCAATCACACATGCCAACACACATACATTTAATGTTTGTCGACGGCAAATTAGCTGGAATTGCGCACTGATTTATGATGTTTGCTTACGACTTGTTGTTGCTGTCACCACAAATGCATGCATACATACATAAATCGGTCGGTCAGCAGCAAATGAAGCGCGTTTCTACAAGAACGCATTTATGTATGTATGTGTGTGTGCATTGCAAGCATTCGACCAAACCGTCAACCCGGCTGACAGCCCATATTTATTTTGTTGACAATGCATTTGAAAAGGGATGCCAATGCAATTACAAGTGCGTGAAAAATGCCTCGCTTCGGGACCTTCACATGTCGTCTTCAGTTGCATTTGAGCGTTTGTTTACACTAACATAAATTAAATGTTAAATACCGAATATGCTTCGGTAAATAGACAAACTTTGCTTGCCACAAGTGCATTGCCGGCATTTTAAATAAACAAATATGCATATTTTTGCCAGATCGCAGGCAATTAAGGATGTTGCAACATGCCTTTAAAAATATTCATGTAACAGAAAAGTCGGTACATGAATTTTTGAAAATATTATGTTGAAATATGAAACGGTGATCGTAGCGTTGCCAAATATGACAAATTTGAATATATAATAATTTGTCCAAAATAAAAAAATTCAATACAAGAACTTGATTTAGATCGTTCAGTTTGTATGACAGCTATATACCATAGTGGGTTGAAAAAAACCGTGTGCGAAATTTGTGATCATTTAAGTATGTATGTATATATTGGGTAGTCGAAAAGCTTCAACTTACTTTTTTTATATTTATAATGAACTTTAGTGCACTAAATATGTACCATTTTGGTCGATAATATTTGGCATTTTTCCGCTAGAGACATTTCCATCAGTGTAAAACTTTTCTGGTTTCTCGGCGAAAAACTGCGACAAGTAATTTTCACAGGCTTCTCTTGTAGCCAACTTTACTTCATTAAGGGAGTTCTGCGTACACCGAAACAAATGGTAGACCGATGGTGAAAGGTCAGTGCTACATGGTATGGTGGATGCATCAAAACTTCCCAGCCAAGCTCTCCCAGTTTTTGCCGAGTCATAAAAGATGTATGCATGTGGTCTAGCGTTGTCCTGATAGAAGATGAAGCCCTTTCTGTTGATCTGTTCTGGCGTTCTTTTTCGATTGCATGCTTCAATCTCATCAGTTGTTGACAGTAAAATGTAGAATCAATCGTTCGACCAGGCTGGAGTAGCTCATAGTGGATGATTCCTTTCCAATCTCACCAAACATTCAGCATAACCTTTCGAGGCGTCAATCCTGGCTTTGCGACCATTTGTTGAGCTTCACCACGCTTGGACCATGATCTTTTTCGCACATTATTGTCGTATTTGATCCACTTTTCGTCTCCTGTTACCATTCGCTTCAGAAATGGTTCGATTTCATTTCGTTTCAACAAAGAATCGCAGATGTTATTTCGGTTCATTAAATTTTTCACAGACAATTCATTTGGTACACAAAATAGAGCTTATTTTTGTATCCAACCTTTTTTAAATGGTTCAAAACCGTTTGATGATGAATGTTAAGTTCCTTAGCGATGTCATGGCTGCTTATGTGACGGTTCTGGTCAATCTTTTCCATAATTTCATCGACTTTTCCAACGATAGGTCGACCAGAGTGAGGTGCATCTTTCACATCGAAATTTCGAGAACGTAAGCGACGAACTATTGTTGTGCCACACGAACTGATACAGCATCGTCTCCGTAAACTTCACAAATTTCATTAGTGGCTTGTGTGGCATTCTTCTCTTTTTTTATACAAAAATTTCAAAATATAGTGAATTTCTTCATTAATTTCACTCATATTTGAACAGCTTTAGCTTTTTTTCAACTTTCCTAAATTTAATTTTTGTTTGGTAAAATGAAGCTTAAAATCTCATCTTTCCAACACTATATGATATGACACAATGTAGTTCGTAGTACTGGAGATATACGACTGCAACGACATCTATTGACAAAATACGATTGAAGAGTCTCCGACGTTTTTTACTGGGTGCTACAAACATCGCGATAAACTTAACATACCGAGTTCACGGTATAAAGAAGAGAAGAGAAACTCTATCAAAAGCTGTCATCTATTCGCCAAACCTTAGAGAGCTGCGAATCGAACAGCTGTTCAAAGAGACTTCGTATTGAACTAATTTTTTGAAATGAATTGAACTAATTATTATAATAATTTGAATGAGCTATTTGACGGAAGAGAAAATAAAGAAAAGTAGCTTTATGAAGATGAAAATGGAATTAAAACTAGAAAAACTCTTTTTGTCAATTTAAGATTTCAATTTTTGTACAATAATATTTAGAGAGCAATTTTTCATTTGAGCAACTTATAATGTGCAAACTTGTCTAAAAGCTTTAAAGTAAAACTTGGTGGCATTCAAAAAAACCGTTATACCACTTTAGTGAGCAATATACTCGCTTATATCGAATTCAACTGCCTGACTTTTTTTATTGCTTTTACATGTAAATAAGAGCTTATCAATTTCGCAATTATTATTCGTTACTAAGATAACATAAGGGGGTATTCCAGTCAAAAAATTGAAAAAATATATATTTTTTTAAATTTTTTTTTTTAATATATTTTTATCTTTTCAAAGTTAAACCATTCAATTTTCATATCTTACTTGATTTTTTAAATTCAAATTCAGAAATATAGGTATTTTGCTGACTTGGCATCCCAACTTGTTCGTCCGGAACTGAAACTTTAAACGCGTTTATCTCGGAATTGTTTTTTTCAAAACTGATGTTAAGAATATTCATTATGTCATAATTTTAAGAAATTCGAACTTATGTAACACAATAACATTTAGTATCAATTAAATCTGATTCCAATGAACAGAATATTTGATTAAAAATCAAACTGCGAAACTTGAAAAATGGCAAGACTCTTTCAAGAACCTTATTTATACCAAGATCCAAACTAAAACTATTTCAAACTTCAAACTGAACCAAAGGTAAACAAGAGCTCAATAATCACATTTTTATTTACGGCAATAAATTATTAAACGTATTCTCTTATATTTCTTTATTCTCTCGTCCACGATTTCCCGATGTCTCTTTCAAATCAGCCAATTTCAAAAGAAAACAACAAAAACGAAACTCAAGTGTCAAGAACAGTTCATCACCGCTTAGTCTTTGTCTGCGCAAATTCCTCAAGGATTACAAGAAATGCACAAATACTGTATGTATGTACATATGTAACAACAACTATGTATAAAGGCAACACATGACAAAATCATATCCCTTTATATTAGCACTTTTCCTTTGTGCGGCAAAGTGAAAGGACAAATGGCATGCCAAGTGCACTTTTCACAAATTTTCACTCAATGTGTGTGGCAATCTTCTTTTACTTATATACACACACACATTTACAAAACAATTCATGTAGTCTTATATATATACAATATGTAGCCTGGCTTGTGTCCATTCAAAGAAACAGCGCTGTGAAACAAATGAAATTGGCTAGAAGCAGTCAAGAGTGAAACTTCTTCAAACTCTCAGCAGGTCTGTGGAAAAGAAACAGTAGAAATAATAGTTAATTACGAAGTGAAGACACAACGAAACATGGCTAAGAAAGGTTGTGCTAATGCTAGTGATGATTTACCAAGTGTGTGGAATCACGAGAAAGTGAAGTTTATTAATTGAGAAGATGGTCAGCAGGAAAGGAATTGGCGAATAACTTTGGGTTTTCATTTAATTATGAATAAAGAACACTAAATCTGCTAGATTTGAATAGTTTGACTAGAGTTCCCACGGGTTCTTACTTTTACCAAAAGTTATAAATCATCCAAGACCTCGAAAGCTTTTTGAAAAAATGCGGTTTACTTCGGTATAGTTGAGACAATATTGTATTCTGTAAAGCAGGAATGAAATGCCGATGCCACAGCTGAAATACCAATTCAAGTAAGTACCAAGTATGTAAGCATTGAGATCTTGCATTCATTTATTGCATAATATTCGACGAAGAAAATATAGCAGTGGCAACTACACTCTCAGCTACGGCTACGGTCGATTCGGCGCCGTTCACAGCAATTCGGCTCCTTACGTCAGGAGCGACTTGACGTATTTTATGTCAAGAACTTAAATTGGAACCGTACAAAATACAGCATGTACAAGAACTGAAGCCGCTCGACCTTCCCAAGCAACATCGCTTCGCTCTCTTTAAAAGTTCCAAGAAGATCCGAAGTTTTCGAGACAAATTTTGTTCAGCGATGAGGTCTATTTCTGGCTCAATGGGTATGTAGACAAGCAAAATTGCCGCATTTGGGACGAAGTGCAATCTGAAGAGATTCAAGAGCTGTCATTTCATCCAGAAAAAACAACGGTTTGGTGTATTTTGTGAGCTGGTGAAATCATTGGTCGATATTTCTACGAAAGTGATGCTGGTGAGAACGTAGCTGTGAATGGAGGACGCTATCGTGCCAAAATAAACCAATATTTGATGCCAGAAATTAAACTTCGTGATCTCGTGATGTTTGGTTTCAACCTTTAAACCATTTTTTTGCTCGAGGAAACCCATGTATGTAACTAATTTATTGCAAAAAATCTGCTTGATGCAAGAGAAGAAATCGACAGTAATAACTGAGAAACTGCAGTGATCCTTCTGGAATTTTTAGTAGATTCATCTCTTACTTATCCAGACTTACCCAGCCTTAGGTGTGGGATTTCTATAAAATAAGTTACTTCAGAATCGAAGTATTCTTCTCTTTGTTGTATGACTTGCTTAAGAGAATTGCTCTCAACAGTGCAAGCTTAAAAGTTATGTGAGATATGCATGTATATTTAACTGTAAGTATATATGTATGTATGTATGTGATGGAAATGGAAATCTCACGACACATACCATCATATGTATGTAAGTGCAATAGTGATTAGTGTAGAAGTTGCAGCAACGGCGGCGGGGATCGTACGTATTTGTGTATGTATGCATATCGGAAGAGCATTTTCCCAGGCACGCAGCATACATACACACACCTAGACGGTGGTATGTATGCAGCGAAACTATGCGGACAGACAGTGCGGCGGACAAGGTGAAGACCATTTCGACAGGTAGCATAAAAGCCAAAGCTAAATTTTAATGAAAAAGTTAAAAGCGAAGATATAAAGTGGAAAACCAAATGCAATAAAGCAAACTCAAAAGCACGGAAGCAACAACTACAACTACAAACATACATATACATATGAATAAATCGTTATACATACATACATATATACATATATGAATATGAAGGCAGCTTACACATGACTAAATGTGCATAAGAGAAATATGCATGCATAACCAAGTATGTGCATGTATGTGTGTGTGTGTTGCAACAAGAGTGCAGACTGAAGCCGTTAGACAGGCATTCATCCATAAAGTTGAAGAACGAAGCAAAATATTCGCCAAGAGACAAAGAAAAATCGCTGCCATGGCAACGTGGATGCGGTAAGTATTTCCTCATTGGCAGCCATGGCTACGGCGATTCAAGAATGTATACATGTGTGAGCATGTGTGTGTGTATAATACGGCGAAAGCGCAGCAGGGCGCTGATGACTGACATATGCATATATGTATATGTGTGTTGTTGCAACTGATGGACTGCCAGGCTCAGAAATTGTGCGCATGTTACCAAATATTCGGCGGCTTACACAACAACAACACTGGCACAAAACGCTAGCTATTATTCACATTTCATTTAAGAGCAAAAGGGAGTGAGTATGTGTGGGTGTATGCACAGTGGTGAGTCTATGTGGTTGCATATTCATATGTTTCCGCAGCAACGCACAGGGCATGCAACAACAACAACAACACACACAAAATATACAACAACAATAACAAAAAATACAACAAGAAAAACAAAAAATATACAACAACAAAAACAAAAAAAATATACAACCACAATAACAAAAAATACAACAACAAAAACAAAAAATATACAACAACAAAAACCAAAAATCTACAACAAAAACAAAAATTATAACAACAACTACAAAAAACTCTTCACAACAAAGATGTACAACAATGACAAAAACAACTATAACAAAAGCAACAAAAATAATTTACAACAACCGCTAGCAAATGGAAGTTTACACCTTCAGCAATGAGATGAGTTCAATGAAGTCTTTGCTTGCGTGAGCTCCTACGCCTGTCGCAGTCTTCAGCCAAAAGTAACCTGATACATGAGAAATCTTAGTATAATGGGCAGCATTATATGCACCGACATCGACAGCCGACACCGGCTGCAGCGCCGACCAAGCAAACAGCCAAGACGGGGGCAAGGCAATGGCTGCGTGCATTTGCAGCAAAAACGAAGAGCGCGTAGCTGGTGGAAGTATAGAAAGAAGTAGCAATAAAAAACAAGCAGGCAGGCTGTGCTGCTGCTAGACAGTCATTTAGGCCTGCAAAAAATGATGACAGCTGATAGATGAGAATTGAACTGAAAATATCAGGCACAACAGTCCTGTGAAGGGTGATGAAATTTGGTTTTTGGTTTGGTTTTGAAAAAGAAACAGCAGCAGTAATTTCATTTGCACGCTGTTATTGTTGGTATTATTGTTTTTGTAGCAGGTTATTGCAATTGTAGTTGCTTCAGCTAATCCCTTTTGAAGTTATTGAGAGAACAATGAACACTCTCACGACTATCTAATATTATTGGCAATTTTTGGCAGCGCCTAGCAACAACTCAGTTTGTGTTTACTATCACGTATGCGTATGTGATGAGCTGTGTGAGTGAGGAATAAATAGATAGATACATAGGCAGATAGCCTGAAAGTAGGCAACAAAATATGGCAATCTAAAGTTGCTAAGGGGAAAACCATAATTTTTTCTATTTATGAGTATAAAAATCGATAATATAATTATAAAAATAATAGTGCTAGTAATATAATGGATTTAGCTAAAGAAAATAAAAATATTTCTTTTTAATCTAAAATAACTTAAAAATTTACTTAACAAGTAAAATAAGGGACATTAAAGGATTAAGAAACATTTAAAAAGTAACTAAAACTCCATATTTAAAATATTTATTTTTGAACCCTTCTTAATATTCATAATTGTAATTTGAGAGCTGTTGAATATAAAAGTTGTTTAGTATTTGCATTATATTTATTCTGCAGAAAGTAACTGAAAACAAAAATTAACTTATATTTCTCGTCAGCATATTAAAATACAAAAAGCACCTAAATTTATAGGAAACCTTAACATTTTAAGTTTTATTCTATATTTAGAAAAAATTTAGCATACATTCTGGCGCACTGATATATGAACTCTATTTATGTGAAATAACAGCTCACGGCGCATTAACTGCGTTCCAAACCAGTCTCAGATCCTCGACGCTCATTGAAAAACCTGCAGACTGAATTTTTGTTCTGAAAAGAGTTTCTCACAAAGTTGTAAGATCTTCAAGAACATTAATATTCAAATTACATGTCTTTGTTGTGAAGTTATGCGATACAAAAATATACAGCTGGCGGTTAAAATTTAATACTCAGAAGAAAATTTCACGCAAAAATTTAAATAACTGTTAAAGAGATTTAATAAGTCCTTAACCAGTACATAAACTGACGGTTAAATTTTAACGCTAAAATAAAGTTCCGCTTCCATTCAAAATTTTAATATAGCTATGGATCTTTCAATTAAAGGCCTTTTGAAATTATTTAAAAAGGCTTTAACCGGAAAATTAACCGATGGTTAAATTTCAACTTTTTAAAAAGTTCCAATTTCAGCCAAAAATTTCAATTTAGCTAAGAAACTTTTAACTAAATACCTGTAAAAGTGATGTAAAAATCTTTAACCGGCACATTAACCAATGGTTAAATTTTAACACGCATCAAAATGTTTAGTAAACATTCATGAAACTTCTAATTTTATACTTGTAAAATATATTCTAAAAAAAAATTTAACCGGCACATTAACCCAGGGTTAAATTTTAATAAAGTTCCAATTTCAGCCAAAAATTTCAGTTTAGCTAAGAAACTTTTAACTAAATACCTGTAAAAGTGATGTAAAAATCTTTAACCGGCACATTAACCGATGGTTAAGTTTTAACACTGATCAAAAAGTTTAGAAAATATATCCATGAAACTTCTAATTATATACCTGTAAAATATATTCTAAAAAAAATTTAACCGGCAAATTAACCGATGGTTAAATATCAACTTTTTAAAAAAGTTCCAATTTCAGCCAAAAATTTCAATTTAGCTAAGAAACTTTTAACTAAATACCTGTAAAAGTGATGTAAAAATCTTTAACCAACACATTAACCGTTGGTTAAATTTCAATCAGCACCTCAGCTGGTGTTTAAATTATCGTCCAACAGTCGAAATATGGGTATGAAAAGCGGATGCGTTTTCAACAAGTCGCGCTTAAGTTGAAAATAGTGCAATAAACTACACTTTATATACATGGATAAAAACAAATCTTTTCATATTTCTTCAACTAAACACTACTGCAAAATTGATTCAAATTCCAAAATTACTCCACAAAGTAGCGCAGCTAACAACAGTAAATTTCATTTGTCAGCCAATATAATCTGCGTACACTGTGTCATGTGCCTCGCGCTTGCCTTCGTTTCGAGCAGCACTTGGCTGAGCTGCTGCAACGGCTTGCCACGCCGAACGGTAGAGAATAACGCTCAACTGAGTGTCGGAGGCCTGTGGAACCACTTCAAGTGCATCCTTGACGGCAACGCACATAGACATATACACATACACAAGTATAATTTCCACACCGCTGCATGCTAATTCACGCTGTTACCTCGTGTGCGGCATTATCCTTGCGCATGTTGCATGCACTTTTTGTTCAACACAAAAATATTTCTTCAGTGTTGCCTTTGTGCGCATTTTATAAATATATTTACAACTTTACATAGTTCCCATTTTGGAATCGCTACGGTTCATTGTGCCTGCGGAGTTCAACGAATCCAATTTGAAGCACCTTTTAGCGGTTGTATAGGCATGTAGTGGTGTGTGTGTGTGTGTGTAGAGGCTACTCGCCTGCTGCGGATTAGCAGAGGGAACTGAGCAGCTGTCCTTTAAAATGCCTTTGATTTTCACTTCTAAGGCTTTTGAGATCATTAGTTTGATTAATTTAGAGCAACGCCTTTTGTTGGTTTTTGGTTCGGGTTCGTTCGCGCTCAAAAGAGACTCAAAAATCAAAAACTAATTCTTTTGAAACGTAATGAAATTACTTTTAGCTGATTGAAATCTTGTTTGCTCGGCTTAAGCGTCTTTAAATGCGCTCAATTTTGCCGTAAAATATTTCCGCTTAAGCATAAAAATTTAAGTGACCACATACGTATAAACACGGTTTCACAGCGATATTATCGGTGTGCATGTATGTGTATATGTATCAGTAGGCATTCCCATACATGCTCACAGCCTTGGAGTGCTCGTTGTGCCCTTGTAATCCCCTAAACTCATGTCAATTTGCTTTGAATTCCTAAACTACCAATTTGATTAGCGTCAACAGGGGCGTGCAACATTAGTGCCAAGCGCTCTTTGACGCCACAAGCGTGTACATGTCAGACATAATAATACTACAAGCGCAATTTCTTTGAAATGGCACACAAAATTGTCCCAAGTGTCACACGGAACTACTGAACTATAAAAATTTATTTCACTACAAATATTAAAACATTTCCTTTGCATGCTGTCGTGGCTGCCTATTCGTACCTATGTATGTATGTGGCATACAATTGTTACGTGCAACAAACTATCGGGTCACACGCAACCCGGTGAGCGATGTTGATGTGAATGGGAAAATATAAATGCATTTCAAATATTAAAAGTATTTTACAGTTATGTACGCGCTATTAAACTCACAGCCAAAGTGCAAATGCTACAAGCGAAGTACACAAATATTTGAAAAAAAAAAACAAAAAAAATTAAATGAACTTTTTTTTTGTTTATTTTTGAGTTTTGTTGTGCATTTGAGCGAAAAGGTCACGTGGTTTTGTAATAGTGGAAATATAAACATGTAATTTCGCTCTAATAATATAGAATTAGTTATGGAATTTAGCTTAGTTAAGCACTTATTGCGTAACGGTATCAGATAATGTCAATGTTGCGGTGTCGAATTTTGAGGTTATGTTTTTGTTTCGTATGGTATATAATATAAATTTAATATAAAGTGCTACAAACTGATAAAAGTAGTAAGATATCATATTTTTACAAAGATTTATAAATATACGAGAGGTAGAATATATTGAAAGAAGTTAGCTCAAAAGTTAATATTAAAAAAATTTCACTAATATATAGAACACTCAGTGAGATCTAATCTTATATGCAGTTAAAATGGGTACATTTCCCATCCAAAATACATGAAATAAAAAGTTATTGAAAAAACTTTGCATAATCACAGGCGCTACGCAGTATATCAACTCTAATATGCGAGCTAACAACTCTAGAATTTCAAAACTCATGCAAATCTCACTTTTTAAATGTTTATGTGCTAAAAGGTTTCAGTAAAAAGTTTACATTGGTGTTGGAAATGTTGCCAGATTTTCAAAAATTGGAAAGGCATAAAAATTAAATAAATATATAAAATACGATTACTAATATACTAAATACATATTTTTAAATATTTATTAAAAAGGTTTCAGTAAAAAGATTTTTGGAAATGTTGCCCGATTTGCTATTAAAAAATAAAAACGATTACTAATATATCATATTATTACGAACTATTATAGTAATTCGAAATATTAAAAAAAAAAACTAAAAATGTGCGCCTAGAAGTATACTTTCTTTACATTATAATAAGCTTAGGAAAGTTAAGAAATATTATTCTTTCAAATGTGTTTCATTTACAGCCAGATGCAATTAAAATGGTTGAAATAAAACAGTCTTTTCAAAAGAAGCTCCTAAAGGTATGCTTCACTTACAAAATAATACATTAAGTAGGCTTAAAATAACTCATTATTTTATAAAATATGCTTTTAAAGTTCAGTCTCGTTTGGAGCCAAAGCCATGGAAAACTTTTATTTTGAAATTGGGCTCCTAGAAGTATGCAACGTTTATGGAAATATAAGTTAAGAGACAAGACTTTTATAATTTTTGTTGATAATACACAAAAATACTGCAATCATAATTAAAAATTGGATTTGAAAAAGATCAGTCTGAAATTTTACTTTTAAAGAAAAACTAAAAATTTGCGCCTAAGAGTATGCTTCCTTTACAGCATAGTGAGCTTAGGAAAGTTCAGAAATTTTATTCTTTTAAATATGCTTCATTTACAGCCAGATGCTGATTAAAACGGTTGAAATATATTAGTCTTTTCAAAAATAGCTCCTAAAGGTATGCTTCATTTACAAAATAATGCATTAAATAGAGTGAAAATAACTCATTATTTTATAAAATGTGCTTCTTAAGTTCAGCCTCGTTTGGAGCCAAAGCCAAGATAAACTTTACTTTTAAAATTTAGCTCCTGAAGTATGCATCGTTTATGGAATTATAAGCCAAAAATTTTACATGTTTTTTTATTCCAATAATAATTAAAAAATAGGATTTACAAACCATCGGTTTCATTGAAAGAATAACTTATTACAGGTATTGGTCGGGTCTGGTATCACTAAAAAGTTTTTTATTGCAATCTAAATCTCTAATAGATCCTTCCAAAAGTGTTTCTCGACTTTACAAGCCTTAACATCAAGCTAAAATAACTGCCTCGGGTAAGTAATACTGCAGTTCTAATATCAACAGCAGCAAGCAGAAATTAAATATTACTAAAAAATGCAGCACAAAAACAACTGCAAATGGAGGAAAACTACTTCTGAACTGCCCAACTGTTGAAGGAAAGTGAAAGGTGAACTTATTTCGAAAAACAACAAACCATTCACCCACACACACACATCCACAATATTGGCATTTTAACTTAGTTACAACTATATAACAGTTATCCATACTTAAGCAATCAATTACTGTAAACACTTTCAGTTGCACGCTTTTGAAATACAAATCAGAAAAGAGAAAAATGTAAAGGCAAGCGTTCGAGTTTGCAGCGAAGTGGTGTGTGTATGTGGCCGAGAGTGGAGCAGCAGAGTGGCACAGCAGACCCACATTACTTTTAGGTTAATAGGACACAATACATAAAGAGTTTTGCAAAAGTTCACACTTTCAAAGTTGCATGGCATGCCAGGCACTCGGCAGCACACACACACATATACGCAAGCATTGCGACACGCACGCATACACAGACAGGCAGCAGTTAAGCCAAGCATGGCAGCGATGCAAGTAAAAACTCCTTAAAAGTAATAAAAGTCGAAAGGGAATCCCTTTAAAGCGCCTGCATTGGCAAAAAATACAACAGTTACTGTGCCGGTGTGTGTATGTGAATAAGTTATGTGTGGCAGTGCAGAGAATGGCAAAGTTAGCAATAAATTTACTTTTGAGACACAAACACACAAACACACCCATACATACAGGCACATACTTGTGCAGCAAGCAGTCTTGGGGTCGAAATGTGAGGCAAAGTGAAGTGCTCAAAAAAAGCATAAAAAAGCGAAAATCAGTGGCAGAAAAGGACTTAAGTAAGTGGTAAAAGTAATAATAATGAAAATAGCCGACAAAACGCATTGCATAATAACATTAACAGCAATAAAATGCATTGCGATAACAACATGACATGCAATTTACAAGCTGGCAGGCAGGCCGACAGGCGGACAGACAGACAAACGGACTGAATTTTATATGCAAGTAAACGCACACATACACACACACACACTAATATATGAAATTATATACACAGTTGTGTTTAATAAGTGCGGCAGTGGTTTTATTATTATTGCATGCGCTTTGTACTTAAGAAACTTGTCGACAGACGGTGTCCAATGTCATTAACCCAGTGACCAAGCAACAGCGGCACCAACAACAAGTGCCGTTGTACTCGCATAAATGACAGGCCACAGACAATTTTCATGACACTCATAAATTTAAATTATGCGAGCAATGGTTTTATGGGAGAAATTTGAATTTTGAAAAAGACTACTACTAATAATGAAATATAATAAAAAAATTAAAAAAATAATAAAAATAAGCAAATTAAAAAAAAAAAATAATAAAAATAAACAAATTAAAAAAAATAATAATAATAAGAAATTAAAAAAAATATAGGTATACATATGTATAAACTTTGTGGGAAATATTTGAATTTTGAAAACGACTACAAATAATAATTAAATTAAATAAAAATCCTTAAAAAATAAAAATAAAAAATGGAAAATAAATAATTATAAAAAAATGGAAAATAAAAAATAAATTTAAAACATAAATAAAATATCGATTCTAAAAATTTATAAAAAAATTAAAATTTTTATTTTGAAACATTTTAATTTTGAAAAATACAACATATCATTAAATATAAAAAAATAAAAATAAAAAATATTCAGCATTAAAAAATTTATTTGAAAAATAAATTAAAAAAAATTACTTTGTAAATTATAAAAGAGAAAAATTACATATATAAAAATACAAAAGAATTAATATGTTTATGGGTAATATTCGAAAATTGAAAAAAAGTAAATAATAAATAAATATTAAAAATAGTAAAAAAAAAATATAATAAAAAATTACATTAAAGTACATAATAAAATAAAATAATAATTATAAAAAATAATAATAATAAAATAAAACAAGAAATATTGATTTTAAAAATGATTTAAAATTTTAAGTGGCATTTAATTTTGAAATATACTAAAAATAAAAAATTATTTTTATTAAAAAAAAATCATTAAAAAATTTATTTGGATAAAATAAAAAAAGAATTAATTTATATATTACAGAAAATTTTAAAATTAGATAAATTAAAAAGAAAATAAATAAATAAATAATAAAATAAAATATAAATAAAGAAGTATTAATTAAGAATAAAAATAGTGACACATTAACAGTACATAATAAATAACAACAAATAAAGAAAATAAATAAAATAAAATAAAAAAATGATTAAAGAAAAATAAAAATAAATACCAATAACATCACAACTAAAAATATGTAAAAATAAAAGAACAAAATAAAAAGTTATGATTAAAACAAAAAAAAAAAAAAAATAAAAAAAAAAAAAACATTTAAATAATAACTTGAAAAAATAATACGAAAAAAAAGAAATAAAACAACTCAAAGACTAATAACAAGAAGCAAACACTAAGGACGAAGAAAAAACTATATTAAAAATTAATAATAATAAAGATGGCAAGAAATAGATTAAAAAAAGGAAAAAATACCCATTTTGAACAGTACAGAAAAATTCAAGAAAAAATTTAAAAATAAAAATAAATAACTAAGGTTAAGATATAGAAGAAATCATGTTAATAGAAACAAAACGAAGTATGTACGTATATGAAATAAACAAGAAAAAAATTTGGTATGAAATTTATTATACCTTTTTTTTAATATTTCACCTTTCAAAATCAAATAAAAAACGCAAAAACTAAAGAAAATCGAATAAAAACACCAAACATTTTAAAAATTATATGAGCAAACAGGAGTAGAAAATTTAAAAAATATATAAATTTCAAAAAAAAAATATTAAAAATTATTAATAAAGCAAATAAAATATAAAAATAGAAATAAATAAAAATAGAAATATTAAAAAAAAACAATAAAAATAGAAATAAATAAAAAAAAATGTTTTTTATTTTTATTTAATAAATTTTTCTCATATTCTGACGATAAGTAAAAACACAAAAATAAAAAAATTAAAATACTAGAAAAATTCTAAAAAAAAACCAACTCCGTTATCAGCTTATTTGCTTTAGTAACGAGCCACTTACTGCACAACAAAGCGTGCATGCATCGGATAATCCAATTACTGTCAACCTGGTGTCATTTTTCATTGTGGGAACACGAGACTCACACACACACACACACACTCATACAGAAACACACAAGAAATGAAATATATGAGTACATAATTTAGTACGATTGCAGAACGATTGCCTTAGGACGTGTGCGAGTTCAAGCAAATACACGGTGTCTGTAACTGTAAAGGTTGGAATCCAACCGCCGCGCTATTAAGCTACAGAAATGACTGTGTGTGTGTATGCGGAAAATGATATGGGCAATCACATGATATAGTCTACATGGTTGGTTTGTAGTATCTGTGTTGGATACAGCCACTGTGCGCCGAAGAAGTTAAGTGGTGGGAAATTACTTGCGCGTTTCGGCTCTATTTCGGGAAGAGTTAATTTTAGCTGAAAACGAGTGGCGGAATTCAGTTAAGCGCACAAGTTCAGAGGCACATTTTTGGTTGTTGCTGTTGCTGTTGCTTTTACAGTTGACTTAGTGAAATTGGGTCATGCTTGGTGAATTTTTGGTGCTCTAGGTATGCGAAGGGATTTCTTTTTCAATACCTTGTTCCAATGATTTGGACGACGGCTCATTTAAGTGCAGAACTCTTGCGAAAAATCGCTTTTAAAAAATCAGAATAATAATGGGAACAACCTTTCGTCTAAAACCTTTCCGACATTTAGATTGAATCTAGAATGGTATTATATCGAGCGCCAGGCCACTGAAACACTCTTCGTGTGTGTTTAGTTATCATATTCAATATCAGCCTTTACTTCTTTAGGAATTAGGCTTTCGTCAAATTTTTTAAAATTTTTGCTTAGCTATTTTGAGTGATATTCACGAGATTTACGTAAACAAAAAAATTGGAAGCTCCGAAGATTGATTATCCGACTTCTCTTAATATTAAAAATGTATGAAAAAACTTTTCTTCGGTCTAAAAGCTGCTAAGTGATAATTTTTGGAATCAACCGAGAACTAGAGCTGATGAAATTAAAAGCTCTTCAGACTAAAGCAGCTTTTAGACCGCAGAGCTTTGGGGTACGGTTGGTAACTAACCAAACCACTTCGTGTTGCAGGCGTCTCGGCTATCTAATATGGCCATAACTCGTCATTTTCGCTTTATATTTAGAGCTATCACAAATTAACAACAAGGTACAAGGGTACACCACTCTAAGCTTATATAAATTTTAATACGGAGAATAAATGAAATAAAAACTGTTTCTATCTTCGAAGTTGGCTGAAGCACACTTAAAGATTTTCAAATTAATTTTTGCGAGTTATTTGTTAGGCTTTTGGTATCTTTTGCAGACTGAGGAACTTTTCGCTAGATGGCGCTGCACTCAAAACATGAAAAATGCGTGTTTTTTTTGTAGAATTTGAGAAGCTTCCGAAACTTATTTGTGAAATCCTGCTAATATTTCGTGCAAAGCGGCGAAAATGCAAGACCGAAAAGAGCTCATGAGGGAGATATTGAATTGAACTGATGCAGTGTTAGTAACAAAAATAAATAAATATTACATGAAGCTATCATAATACATATAATGTCAAACATTGCTATCAAAATATGTATTGAGTGGAAAAATAACCAAAAATTACGAAAATATGCCAAACACATACTCTTGCTGCCCTTCTGCTCTCTCAACTGCTATCTTACGAACCACTTGTCTGCAATTCAAACAAGCTGCAGCGATTTTACATTCATCAGGCATCATTGAGTTTGGTTACATATTTTTTGCTTTGCCGATTTTTGCAGTTATTGCGCATCAGCAGATTTACGAATCGAATTAGAAGGCAACGACGACAGGAATAACACAAATTAAGTGTGAATGAGGGCATAGATAGGCGAGTGCACGAGCGCTTAACAACGAAAACAAAAATAAATTTCTCGAGAGTCAGGCACACAATGACAACAACAACATTAAGTAGATGACAATGGCAACGCCGAGAACGCCAAAACACATACATATATATAGACAATTTACAGTTAATGACGATGGCAACAAGAAGTGGCCACTTCAGCAAATTGACTTACGTTGCAAAATCTGATTTCGTATGCTGTTTGCATTCGAAAGAGCAACAACAACAAAAACCACATATCTGTGTACAATAACACGCAGACAGTGAGAGTTTGGAAAATGTTGGAGTATAATAAGGAGCACACAACAAGCGATACAATGTGATTTGTTGCAAGCAGCTGAATCAATGACACTTGTGCAAATATTTACCATATGAATTTTTAATGGCGTGCAAAATGCCGAATTGCCAGTGGCAACGGCAACACAACAAGCCAGCCGCCTCAACCGGTAAACGAAGACAGGAAGGAAGGAAGTAAGAGCATGTGGGTCGTGTGTGTGTGTGTGTGTGTGTGTGTGCAAACGGGCGGAAAGTAAAGCAACGGAAGTGATTTTGCTGAATTTTAAATGATTTGCCAAAATTTAATACACACACGACGGCAGGGAAAAATTAGCATATCAAATATGCTGGAGCGACACGCCTGCCTGGCCGACTGGCGCTGAGACAACAAGCAAGCGCAACAGAGCAAGGCGGGGGCGCGTTGCCAGCAAGTGTAGTCAAAGTGTTGTGCAGCGTTTGGGCAGCTGACTGACTGTTGTTGACTTTGCAGCTCGAGTGCAAGAAGTCAGTCTCAATAATTTAGGCAAACATTCGGTGAATGTCGAATGCAATGGGTATTCTCCCTTCCGACTCCAGTCAGCGAGCTGAGCGCGCACGCATTCAAGTGTGATGAAATTGCACTCACAAAGCAACTCCACGGGCGGTGAGCCGTACTCGAGTGACGTTGCTCGCCCCTCCTCGTATGTATGTACATATGTACGTAGTCAGTCGTCTTGGGTACAGCCTAGGCAATTGTGCACTTTTTTCTCAGCCATTTGCATTAATATATGCATATGCATTGAATTTTGATGCGTTTGCACTTATTTGTTTGAAATTTCTTTTCGGTACTTAAGAATAAAGCAGAGAGAAATTCCAGCTGTGCAATGGTTGAAATTAAATACCGTAGACAATACCGGGTACAGGGTAGTATGTAAGCTTGTTATTTTAAAATTTTGATTTCAGTGTTTTCGATTAATATGTTCGATATTTTTCGTTTATATTTTTTATCGATAACTTTTCGATGTTATTGATATTTTTGCTAAGCTTATAATTTCATAATTTCGAGTTCAGTGTTTTCGATTAATTATGTTCGATATATTTCGATTGTATTTTTATCGATAACTTAAGATATGTTTTCGATGTTATCGATATTTGTTTTCATTTTCAATTATATATAATAATACAATATTATAGATTGTTCTTCATTTGATTTATTTTTTCGATATGTTATCGATATATTTTATTTTAAATTGCTTTTATTAAAGAACATTATATTCGATTTCAAATAGATTTACATTTCCCTACGAATTTAAAATTTGCTAAGTTCCATTTCGATATACTAGCTAGATATTCGATGAATTATGTTCGATATACCACATTTTTCGATATTAAATAGAAATTTTTGTTGTCTATCCCATTTGATATAGCTATATTAGGTTAGGTTAGAGTAGGTTAAAAGGTTGATCAAAGAAGGATCTCACTTGAACAGCTTAGAACGAAGGTCCGTTGTGGTACCTATAAACTCCTACAAAAACTCATAAGCCCCTTACAGAAGAAAGTAAAGAAACTGAATTTAATTACATAACGCAACATGAGCCTAAAAATAATTATACGATTGCTATTTTCTCCTTTAAGTCCAATATTTATGCATAAAATCCACATCAAACATAACTTGAAAAGAAATTTGGCCTACATTTCGGCGTGAAGGAAAGATATCTGGTAGGACCAAATTCAATCCAATCTATTAAAATATGTTTTATATTAACAATTCTAATCTGAAGCGCTAGAACAAACTTACGAATAATTTTTTATCCTCACATATTAAGATAAAAATGATCATTTCGAAAATAAATTTATTAAACAAAAAGTCAAGAATGACCCCCAAAACTTTCATCTAACCAATAAATAAAATAATTGCCGCCAACATTTCCATTTTTTTATTGCCAATGTCAAAGTGTTGGCAAAAATGTTAACGGCAACAATTGCGTGCGATCACAGCACAGTATCCATGTCGCTACAATAGTTGCGGCTCCCGAAGTCTTTGATTTACGTTTCTTCCTTTGCTTCGGCATTGTTTCAGTTCAGGTTTTGTGCGTTGCCGCTTTTGCGGTCTCTTTTGCTTTGAGGTTATATCACAAAAGAACGCGAATTATTCACAGTTATTAGCGGTAACAGTTCGCCGACTATTGGCGCGGATTCGTGTGGTCTTGTCTGACTAAAAAGTGAAAGAAAGATTTTTTGTGGAGACAGTGTTTTGTAAGGAGCCAGTGAGAGCTTTGAAAAATATATGAAGAAAAAGAAAGTTGACTAGAGATGGCAGATTTGTAGGCTCAGATGTGTTTCTGAATAAAATAGTCTGAAAGTAATATATAAATCAGTAGATTGGACGCCTCCAGAAATATCGTCAAAGAAACCAAGGGCGTATAGAAAGAAAAAATAGTTGTAAAAAGGGAACCGAAGTTTTGAGCTGGCATGATACGTTGAAGCTCTTATAGCTATCAGCTGTATATGAAGATTTCAACAAGCAGTAAGAGTAACCTTAAAAGATTTCTTATTAATTATATAGCCGTTATGCTTTTGAGCGCCGTATCAGATACTACAAAGCTGGATTAGCTTAAAAGCTTTAGAAGAGAAAATATTCATGTCACGTGATAAGCATATGAAAACCTTAAGTAGCAATTTGAGACTAAAGATTATCAGGGAGCGTGCAGTGTGAGCTCTCAAGGTCATATTAAAATTAGGTAAATATAAGACTGCTAAATGTTAATGACCCACATGGCTTTGAAAAGCTCTGAAGTCATTCCTTTATATTTTTCACTACGGGGAGTCTTAACTCCACTAAGTTCAGCACCCCAAACCGTTCACTAAAGCATTGCTATTCAATTCATTTCAATAATCCCACTGTGCAAAAAGGATTCCAAGGCAAATTCCCCGTCAAACGCATACACACACACACAAATTCTCTACCGTGCGCGCTGAACGGTAAAAAGCAACAAACAAATTGACCAAAGGTTCAAATACCACGTAGTTAGGTAAAAAAAGTGGCAGCTGAACTCAAGAGCGCAAAGCGTAAAAACTTAACTGTTGGCGTTTTGTTTCATTTTCAATTGAATGAAACTCATTTTTCTACACTTTTTATTGTTTGCTGGCGTTTTGCATTTTTCATTTCCACGTTCCGGTTTTTTCCTGCTTACATTTTTTCTGCCCTGTGTCGCTGGTTGGTTGGTCGTAGGCAAAAAAGTCTGTTTGTAGGACAATTCAAGTGGAAGTCGAAGGCTTTGCCAAGGCACTCGCGTGCAATCGCACTTTTGAGTGGCAGACGGCGGCTGACGATGTCCGACTACTGCTGCCACTACTCGCCCGACTACCGACGACACAACGCCGCAGACACGTACATCGGCAAGCCAGCAAACCAGCAAACCAGCAAACCAGTCAGACGACGAACGAGGCGTGTGCGCCCGAACTTTTTATGCGAATTTCCTGCCTGTGTATGTGTGTGCGTGTGCTTGTAAGTGGCGGTAGGTAGCTGCTGACAGCTTTTGATTTTATAGTTTGGCATTTTTAATTATAATCGTATTGTAATAGCCAACAACAACAACAATGAGAGTGGTTGCGGCGGGTTTTGTGCAATGGCGCGTTTAATGCATGGCGAAATCAAAAATTAAAAAAAAATAAAACACACACAAATAATAATGCAAAATGTAAGCAATGCTAAAAAATCAGCATGAAAGCATGAAATGTGAGCTGGAAAAAGTCACAGGGGGCTCGCCTCACAACAACAACAATGCCGGCGAGAATCCGCTTTGTAGACAGCCGGGCATTGGCACTCAGCAGTTTTTGCTTAATGAATTCTGAACATGCACTTTTAGGCGTGAACAAATCCACGCTGCGAGTGAACACACACACACACACAAACACACCGATTGTACTTATGCATGTATATGTATAGGTGTGTGTTTGTGTCTGCATAAATTCACTTTGGCCAAAAGGTGGAAATGAGGGTTGCTGCTGCATGAATTATCCGCAACATAGTAGCCGTGCACACTTTGTTGTTGCATCGGGGCCGGGCAGCGCGCAGGCAAAGCGTTTAGTTGGGAATTTAAATGACCGATAACATCACGATTTTGTGCGCACGGACGGAAGTTGTGCACGAATATATCACAATTAATTAATTAATTAACGATTTTTATTGGGATAGTTGCATATTTCGTTGAAACTGCTCAATTATGAAATAATATAGTAATGGGCTCTTATCGTTGTCGATTGATAATTGTCAGTTAATTGACAATTGATATTTGATAAGGCTAAACTTTGGAAATTGGATATTTTGAAGCGCATATCCATTGCTTTTTTTCCTATTGGAAAATATGTAGACAAGGTTGAGAAGCATTTCCTTTTCTTCAGGACTCGAAAAGTCATAAAACAGATCGTTTCAGAAGACAGTAACTACTTTAAAAGAGCTGGAAGTCCATTACAAGAAACATGAAGATTATTTTTAAGATTTTTTACTAAAAAAAACATACAGTTTTGGGATTACTCGCGTTAAAGATGGACATTAACAAAGAGCATATATGTCATATTTTACACTTTTTATTCGAAAAAGGTGAAAATATGTTTCTATGGTAGTTCTGCTACAGTAACAACCAATCACGCCCAAATTTGGTTTCGGCGATTCCGTTCCGGTAGGTTTGATGCTGAAGATGCATCAGGCCTTGGGAGGACAATAGTTAAAAAGATCGCTTAAAATAATAGAAATCGTTGAGTTCGACCATTATGGAAGTACTGTTTAGAATGCGCAGCAGTTAAACATTGCATGAAAAACTGTTTGGAAATATTTAAACATTGGATACTAAAATGTGCTCGATGTTTGGGAGCGACACAAGGAGCCGGAGGTAAAGCCAGGATTGATGATCAGGATGTGTTTGCGTCGGGAATAATATGCTATGAACTACTCCACTACACCTTAACTCTTAATTTGAACTTGCAGTGTCAAAAATTGGACTGTCTGAAGGAAGTAATCATCAAGAAGCGGCCAGCTTTTGGCAATGGGAGATAAATTGTGTACAACCAGTGCAAGGCCAGGTCACACACACCGATAGGTACTCGCCATAAGCTCAGAGAGTTTAGTTGGAAGGTTCTTATGTATCCACCTCATAGTCCGGACCTGTCATCAAGTGTTTATTACCTATTCTTGCCTTTGGAGAATGATTTAGCTTGTTAAAAATACGACTCAAGAGAAGCTTGTGAAAATCAACAATTCCAGTTTCTTGCCAATAGAAATGAGCATTTCAAATTATCTTCAAAATGGCAACAAGTTATCGAACAAAACGGTGAATATTTGACCAAAATCGAATCATTCTGCCTAAGCTAAATGAAAACCTTGAAGTTCCAAGATTTTTCCGAGACCTCGTCGAAACTCCGCCGACAAATAAAGAGTGTTACGAGAATGTAAACATTCCGTGGGGATGATTGACTGTGAGCGGTTTTCCATTCTCAGAAATTGTATCTTAATTCATGAAAAATAATGGATTTAGAGCAAAGGAGTTTTATTATGCGCTCAATTGACGTATTCCGATAGAGCAGCTGTCCATACGATAGAAAAAGGAGTCCTGTCCTTATTGTAACTCAGAGTTGCTATACTTTCAAGTGGGCTTAGTTAAAGGGCATAGAAGAGATAGGGGCGAATTTGGCGCTTGTGCTCGATCGACTGTACCAGGTCGAGGCTAAACCATCTGATATGGCTAAGAACCACCCGAGATTCATTTTGAGGTTCCCTGAGTTTTTAAAGAAGAAATACTTCATATTTAGTGTGGAATGTTTATTATCATTCGAAAGTATATTCTTTGGGATTTATTTTTGGCCGTGGCTACGTCTCAGATGGTCCAACCATTGAGTTCAATTTTCGTTGACTCGGTCGAGCATTTCGATTAGTAACTGACGAATGACACGCGTTACGTTTTGCTCCAAGGCTTGAATCGAAGCAGGATTGTCCGCAAAGTTTTTAGACTTTACATATCCTCACAGGAAAAAGTCTAACGGCGTGATATTACATAATCTTGATGGCCAATCGACAGGCCCGAAACATGAAATTATCTACTCACCGAAGTGTTCTCTCAATAAATGCATTGATTGATGCGATGTGTGGGAAGTGGCGCCGTCTTGTTGAAACCAAATGATCACGAGCTAAAATTTCAGGCATCAAATAGTCGGTTATTAAGAAATTTCGAGTTAATTTCATGCCTACGGTTATATATTGCGCAATACTTAAGAATATTTAACGCTTTCAAATAAAGACTTGTAAAGCGACATCTATAGGCAATTAACGGTTAATGTTTATCTGCTTAAGGAATTATGTCGTAAAGTTGCTTAAGTCGACTTGTGCCGATGATAGAAATTTTAGTTATTTGGGCCAATATTAGCAAGAAACTTCGTGTTGATTTTACTGAATTAATCTATTTTCAACCGGAAGCTACGATAAAACAGGGACAAAAAAAAATAAAAATCAAAATATACATCAAATATTAAGTCGACTTAAACTGCTTCACAATAATTGTTTCATCTTCATCTTCACTTCAATGACACCCTCTTCAGCCTCAATAAATCAATACAAATCTCGTCAAGTTGCTAGCAATACAAAGAGCTTGATAACCATAAGATTGCCATAATATTTATAGCTTTCACCAAGGAAAATAATATGTATACTTACATAACTTGCACATACATATGTATGTATGTACAAAAAGCTATTAACCTGACCTAACAAATATTATTCATATGAGTGTTCAGATTTGTATGGATTAGCTTTGAATAAATATGTTGTGCAATTAAAAATCAATTTATAAGCAATTGCATTTTAATCACCCTCAACATGGTTATTACACATACACACATACATGCGCATGTATGTGCAGCATGTAGTATTTCAATAAATGAATTTGCTTTGTCGCACACACACACATATTTACATGGCTGTGGCAGATTTAATTCAGCGCTGCAATGTTGCCACATTTCACTGCAATAAAGTGAATATTAATTAAAAAACTGTAAACCTGTGCAACGCAACTAACACAGGCGCATGGCGCAAAGAAAAAGTGCAAAGCGGAAAGTAGAAAACTATGAATGTGCCGATAGAAAAAGCCAGCAGCGGCGAATGATTGCGCATAAACAACGAAAAATCAACAGAATGCATACCAAAAATGCAAAGCCAACAATAGCAAATGCTATTACAGCAATAATAAAAACAAGAAACAACAGCAGCGACAACAGCAACGCGCAACGGTATACCACAAAGCCGTAAAAGGGGTGAAAAAATGACAAAACACTCTCATGAGA
Organism: Bactrocera neohumeralis; assembly: GCF_024586455.1. NCBI lineage: Eukaryota > Metazoa > Arthropoda > Insecta > Diptera > Tephritidae > Bactrocera > Bactrocera neohumeralis. The sequence continues at coordinate 67,813,749 of NC_065919.1, forward strand.
GCAAATAATGTAATATAATGCAGGCGGATAAAAAGCGCCAACAACAGCACAGCAACACTAGCAACAACAACAACAAGTTCATAGAGTAACAGACAGCAAAAGCGGTCAAACCGAAATGATAGCGCGACCAAAGCGCAGAAAAATGCGCTGATGCCTACCTGGCAATTACACAAATATCAAATGCCAAACGCTGAAATGGAAACACACACACACAGGCGCGCACAAGCATACATCAAAGCTCAGCGCACAAGTAACCCTTAATAAATAAAAACGCCTAGAGCCAAGTAAAAATGTGTACACACGCCGCGCAAACAAATCGAATCGATTAATTGAGTATGCGGCGCGGGCCGCCCGCCAAACGCCACACGCCGCGCGCCTGCCACAGTGCGGCGAATAACGGTGTTATACTTTTTTCGGTGTACCAATAAAGCAACGCCAAACGCTAATAGTGTATCTACATTAAAAATCATGCGATATGGATGGTTTGGAGCCGCCCCGCCCCACGCGAGCGACGCTGCGGCCGCGCCAAGCCGCAAGTGAGCAGCATGTACAGCGGACATTCCAGCATTGCTGATGGTTTGACGAATGCGCTGCTACAAGAAATTAATGCCGCTCCTGCGCATAATTAAAACAACAGCACCAACAACAACAACAATAATAATAATTGCAAGCAGAACTATGCTAAAAGTTTGCATGCGTGTGTGACATAGAAATGTCGAGTGGCACCGGATACACCGTTAGCTGGCAAACAAAATTAGTATAACCATATTGAAATAATGAATAGCGCGCATGTGGCAACGACGTCGCGTCGCGTCGCGTCAATGTGTGACGAAGTTGAAAAACACTGTTATTCTGTTATTATACAGTGCGGAGCGGCGGCATGGAAAACACTTCCACTCACCTTACTGTTGTTGTATGCGTTTATTATTTGAGCTGTTCGTAGACATCGTGGCACGGCGCTAAGGATACGACGGCGATAACGCGTCGTCGCGCCACACACACACGCACACGCGCGCATATAAAAGCACGAGCGTATAGTCGCTATCAATCGTGATTAGCGACCGGCCAGTGAAGGAAAACGCGCGCGCTCAAGTTTTTACACTCACGAAACGCACTTTTCTTGTATTTGACAATCAAATTTCTCCGAGTAAACTTAAAACGGCGCGCGTGCACACTCTCGCTCTGGCACTTGGACACACACTCTCCGTGTGTGTGCCGACTAGCGTTGCGTTCTCTCGCTCTTTTTCTGGCTCTACTGGCCGATAGACGAAACGCGCCTAGGCATATGGTCCGGCGGCTGGCGTGCGACCTTTCGTTCGGTTAACCCGCCTTGAAGGCGCTTTCAACTTGCCATTTAAGCGTCTGTAAATTGGGCTTTTCACACACACACACATGCACGTACACAAGTGCAGGTACGTAGCTACAATAGATAGATACAGATCTGGTGCGGTTCGCTCTATGCTTTTTGATGAAATTCTGAAATTCATAACGTTGCGATGCAATGGCGACGCAACAACAACAGCGAACAGCCAAAAGCGCCAGCAACCCCTGAAAAACTTGCGATACACATTTATGTGGGTTGCCGCATACGCGCAAGACAAACAACAGCACACACACGCGCGCACGTGTGTACATGCTTGCGCGCCTGCAAGTATGCAACGGAAAAGCTAAGAAATGTCGTAGGCGTTGATGATGTAGTGGCAATTAGAAAAGGATGAATAATTTTGTGTGTGCGAAGCCGAATGAGGTGAGTATAAATCATGGCAAAGGATACAACTTTTATTCGATTAAAGTGGGTAACAAGTAAATGGCATAATTTTTGGTGAGTGTGCGAAATGAAGTGCCAACCAAATTGAGTTTGTCTGTGATTTCAGGTTTTAGGTTATGTAAAATATAGTTTTGAAATGTAATTAACTGCAGTTAGTTAATGGGAAGTTTCAATTGCAATATTTCAGGCTTTTAGTAAATGTAGACAAAAACTATTATTTTAGCAGTTTGGGGGATAATAGTTTTTACTGGAAATAAAATTTATATTTGAGGCTGGGAATTTTTTAAAAATTAAAAAAAAAAAAAATAAAATAAAAAATAAAAAAAAAAATAAAAAAAAAAAAAAAAAAAAAAAATAAAAAAAAAATAAAAAAAAAAAAAAAAAAAAAAAAAAAAAAAAAAAAAAAAATAAAAAAAAAAAATAAAAAAAAATAAAAACAGAGAATTTCTTTTTGTAAGAAATTATATATAAAAGAACTAGACTAGGCTAAGCTTTTTTCGATTAAAACTTCAGTTAACAATATGAATGGGATGATATCCTGTGAAAGTATTCTAGTTTCTTGTACATAAGTTGCTAGCATTCAATCTAGAACTGGTAGACCCATACCTACTATACTATAACCAAAACCAAACCATGTAAAAATGTTGAAATAATAATACCGTAATGGTAATTATTATCAGGCCAAGTCAGAATGACAACACTTGAACAATTGAAAAACTGATCCTTTGTAAGAATCAGAATCCTAAGATCAAGAACAGTTGTACCACCATTTCTAGTAATAAATATCCTAAAATAAAGATCAAAAGAACGACATGTATCGACACTTCACATTAAGCCTAGCTGTGGAGGCGACTACACATTATCGATTCCAGTCAGTTCGCACGATTAACGAAAGGTATAAAATCCAATACGTTTCAAGCTGACTCTACCAAAAATTAGTGCAGCAAGGATCATTGCTTTCAAATCGGTAAGTAGCTTATATTTGAGAAGTGATTTTAGTAATGCGAGAGTTCTTCAATTGCTGCACAGCTTAAATGATTGAACGGCTACGGTTCTTTACAGCTAGCTGTCAATGATACTTAAAATATGGATAAAGGCTTCTTCCGACTAAAACGTCGGCAAAGTGAAGAAATTATAATGCCAGAACGACAATTTGCATCTACAAGGCACCGAAAGGACATATTCATACTATCAAATAATAATGCGTTCGGAAAGGGAACTGTAGCTGAATCATTGAGAAATGCCTCCGAACGCTAAAAATGACACACAGCAACAGCGGACACTCATTACCCGCATTTTTGTGCACTCCAGGGGCCTACATACAAGATAGAAATCCTCACGAATCCAGAAAAAGAGCTTCACTGGTACCTACCTTGAAGATGGAGAACTTTGCGAGCTCAGAAAAGTACTCTAAACCCTCGAAGTTACCAAAAGAAGTCTAATAATTTTAAGGGACCGACTGAGGATGAACCCGAAAACAGTTAGTCAATGTTTAATACCACAACGACAGCAAAAATAAAAATCTATATCTGGACGCACACCAGACTGATACGAGAATTCATAAAAGTGGAAAGCATGAAATCTAAAAGCTTCAAAGGCAAGGATATAAAATGGATTCATCACTTTAGTAAATCTCGGGCCTTAAAATTACTTTTGAACTACGTCACAATAGCGGAAGACAACAAGAACTTTTAGTTAAGTCAATTGGGAGAGAGCAAGATAATTTCGGGGTCAATAAAAATCTCTCAAATGTATTAGCAAGTCTCAATAATCGTAAGGATCCAATAACTACATTCTTAATGTTTCACGTGCAAATTTTGGCTGTTCTATCCTTTAGTTATGTAAATAGGCTGATTTCTCGTGAAGTCACGAATAATCTCACTTGGATTGCTAGAACACTTGTCCTAGCTTTGGATCTAATAGTCGCAGGTAATCTCCATCAGATGTAATACACTTATGACAACGATTTTTCCAGTCCTCGGAACATTTTTCATAAGCACTTTTTGGGATGGCCTTCAGCTCCTTCAGCGAATTTTGTTTTATCTCTTCGATTGACTGAAAACGGGTTGCACGCAGCGGAAATTTCAGTTTGAGAAACAAGACAAAATCACACAGAGCCATATATGGTGAATGCGGTGGTTGATCCATGGTATTCATTGCGTTTCTGGCTTTAAATTCGGTGACAATCGTGGTTCGATAGAATTGTTCTTCCACAATGACGCCCATTTTCGACGGATGTTCTCACGTAAACGTCAAAGTAGGTGAAATAGAACTCTTTATTGACTGTGTGTCCCTCCGAAAAAATTCATGATGCACCAAACCACGAATATCAAAAAAACAAAATGAGTATAGCTTGATTTTTGAGCAGTTTTGACGTCGTTTTTTTGGTTTCGGCTAGTTTTTTCCCCTCTATTGTTGATGATTGTTGACTCATAAATCCATGTCTCATCGGCAGTTGTAATGGTCTCCATGTATGTGGGATGGGAATTCGCACGATCAAGATTGTCTAAAGAGACCTGTTTATGGTACTTTTTTTGAAAAAAACGCAGCTTTATCGGGACGAGTCGAGCAAAAACGCCCTTCATACTCAAAATATCCACCAAAATCATTCAGACGGACTCGCGTGATATGTCGAGCTCTACCTACCAACTTAGCAAAATACAATTTTTTCAAATATCATTTACCCAGCGAATTTAATTACAATTCCCGGAGCTTTTTTGTCCCAATATACATTGCTTATAAGACTTCTCCTATAAGTGGAATAGTATAAACGAATTGACCTTGAGATTCCTGACAAAGTGACCTTATCAACTGACGCATAATATCAAATTTGCCTAATAATAATAATACATTTACCCAAGGGTTTTCTATTATATTTTTAATATCGAGTATTACGCACTATTTTATTTGCCCAATTAACTTCACATTAGATTTTAATAAACAAGTTAGAATTACTAATAAAATTTTTTCTACGTGATTAGCACTTGTTGCTGAATATGCTATCTTATCTGAGTTATCTTTACGAAAGAGCTTAGTTATCAACATTTAAAACACTTCAACTTTAGTAATACAATTTTATCGCTACGGAGCTAACACGTAGAGGAGGACCTTAGTGCCAATGAGTAAATACATACTTCGTATGGCCCATAGGAATGCGAACTGAAAACGTTTTGAACAGCGATTATAAAAACCTTATTCATTTCATAGCAAAGGCGTAGTAAAAAATAAAGATTGCTGATAAAAGCGAAAAACCTCAAAACGAAGTTCGCTTCATGCTTAACCCCGACCACCTCCGTCGCCGTCGCCATCCATCGACAAGCCTTATCAGCGGCCACTCAAGCGCACGCACACAGGTTGTTCCAGTAGCTTGGTGCGGTGGCTATTGCAAAAGTCATACCCACACACATGCATATGAACATATACATCACCGCAATGACAGCGTATAAAAACAACAATAAATTTTATTTCATTTCAGCTCGACAATCTTTTTAGCGTTGCTGATAAGAAATCGGTTTTACATGAAATTCTGCGCTGTGCTGTGACAATACACGAGAAACCCAAAAGCAACAATAACAACAACAAGACAACCATATGTGTGTGTATACATACATATATGCGTAACGATTTATGGCGACAGCGCATTGAAGCATGAAAAAGTCTGCTAGAAAAAGGCTGGAAAAAAGGGGTCTCATAAAATATTAAATGCGAACGGGAAATGCGTGTTGCAGCGTAATAATGAGCAGTTTATTGGCTCTTTAACTGCCTGAGCTGTAAGTCAAGTGACATGATTCTAACAAGTCTAACCATTAGCATGCTCAAACACACACACGCACACACACACATATGCGATATCGGCAATCTAATGCTGTCGATTTATCAGACTCGCTGACAATTGGCACGAGCAAGAGTCTGGCTCACTACCGCTTCTCGGTGGCACCACTGGGGAATTAAATGTAAGTAAGTGGGCAAAAATGAGGTCAGGGGCATTCCCATGAATGCAAGCGGAAGGCGGCAAAGCGACGAGCGGAGACTTGGCAATAGTTTGCCATGTGCTTTTGTCGTCTGGCCGAGAATGGTGCTTACGTGAGATGAAGCAAATGCTAGAAAAGTGTTTGTAGTGTGCGATTGGTAAAGGATATTGGTGCAGTATAAAAGTAATAATAATGGAAGTAATGATATTTTTGAATCTAATACTTTAATTGTGGGTAATAAAACGTTTTTATATTAAGTAGTACGCAGCAAAGGCGAATCAACTTGGATTTGGTAGGAATGTAGGGCCTATGAAATATGAGAATACTGGTGTGATTTTCTCTGCGAAGACAGTCTTAATGCTTATCTATTAAACTTTTAGGGAAGAAAAGAATCGCATTTGAAAGCGGCGGACACCCTCGGACCATCCCTACTTTATGGTACGCAAAACAATATTTAGCTAAGACGTATATTGAAATAAGCCACGCTCGCTATAAACACAAGCATTTTCCCGAAACCGAGTACTCTGATAGTTGTCAAGTACCATAATATTCATGTGAGCTTTCTCAGCATAATTTTTTTTAAAGTCTAACCCCCATAACACTAGGATACAGGGATCGAAATATGTAAAAAAATAACAATATAGGCGTTTTGAGCTTCTTAGAGCATTTCAGGTCAAGGTATCAACCTTTATAAGAGTCAATTTGGGTTCTCATAGCCTGTCCGTACTAACGATATTTATTATCGATGGCTGGAGAGTGCAAGAAATTTCTCGAGATTAAAACTATTGGGTATTTTATTCATTATGGATCCGCATGACGAGCTTTTACTCCCAGATTATTATTTGTTACCGGCGCATTCAGTAGAAAACGATTTGAAGTTCTTTTGAATATAGCTTCTGGGCAATTGGACGTGGAAATATTTAGCCAATAAGTTATTTGCGTAAAAGCTCCTTTCGTAATGTGTAAGCGGAGGCCAGCTTCGGTCATATTGGCTTGGTGACAGCAACTTCTTTTGTCAGAAATCGGTAAGCTCATGGTCATTCGCTGCCTCTATGCCCAGGCATCCATGCTAATACCATGTTCAGACCGAAAATTTAAAAGATTAGATTACATTTAAGCATTTCATAACTGAACAGTGTTTTTACTGCCGTTGAAAGGATTAAAAAACAGCTGTTTTTGCCATTCAAGAATTTACATCGCTCAATATTTATCAAAAGAAAACATTGTCACATAGTATTTTGTAATAAAAGCCGTATTCTTTTAAATATTTTCCATATAATGGAAATAATGGACGCATTTTTTCATTTGGGAAGTCGATTTCCAGCAGAAATTAGATCCATTGCTCTAATAAAAATTTGTTTGTTTACATTTTTTCTTTTTTGTAGTGTCTAAATCAGCTGTGATAATGTAATAGATTTCCAATGCTGCCAAGTAGATGGCGCAAAATCAGATGAAGTGATTTTGAACTGTCATTTTTGTATGGCGAAATCTTGATAAATTTATAAGATTAGTGGGATAAACCACTCAACAGCCGGAATCGTGTGATTAAGTATCGGTCTGAACATGGTATTATGGAATGGCAACCTGTTAAGTATTTTGGTGCATTCCAGTACTATTGTAGATTTGATTTCTTCGACAAGATTGCCTAAAGCGTTGCTTTACTCGCACTGAGAATGCCAATACGTTAACCGCCTCCGTGTTTCTCTAGGATACTATTTTCACATAACCTAAATCTTAGCTGGAAAAATGCTTAGAAACCTGTCCATGAGGAGTTTTGTGTGTGGGCCCACTACCCCAGCCCCAATTTCATCGGAAGTTTTAGAGTCGTCTGTATACCATTGTTGCTTGGAAGATAGTCCTCAAGAGTGGAATCCTCAAATGTTGTTGCTGCTTTTGCTGCCCAGTGAGATTTTGAACCTTTTTTGTTTTTTTGAAAGTATATATTCAACCGAAAAGAGCGTACCCAATGATTCTCCGTTATTTGAGCGCTGTTCTTTCCAAGATCTAAAGACGTAAAAGCTAAGATAGACCTCTTTCTTGTCATTTTCATAACGATATGGAACGAAATGAGGATGTGGAGAAGTCAAGTCAAGATCACGTGAGCTTTTAAAGTTGATGCAAACGCCATTCTTGGTACTAGTGTGGGTAGATCCAGTAACAGTCCTAATTGGACTCATTATCTTTACCTAAGAACTTTGAATGATGTCATTTCAGAAAGTCGTGGAATATTATACTTCGGCACATAGTATGTTATGATTTCATCAGGGAATACCCCTGAAATAACAAGTCACGTTTTTTAATACCTTATATGTTATTTGTTGAGATCACAATAACACAACTTAGCAGGTGAGACCACGCAAAGACTACTGTCTAAAATCGCCAACTGATTCTTGACAGGGTTGCATTCTTTATGAATTAAAATTTTTGTTATTTGAATACACATTTTTTAGGAGTTTAGGAATATAGTTGATAGCATTCTAGCTTTGCGATGTTTCTAGGTAAGTAAATACAGGGTGTTCCAATAAGAGTGATTTGATTTCTTAGAAAAAAAAGGAAAATTTAAATACAGTTAGTTCAAAATAAGCCACAAACCTCTAAACCACAATTTATGCTACATATAGTAAATATAATTTATGTTAATTCTGTAAGTTTTTGTAATTACAACTATAATTTCTTTATGTCAAAAGCACACCTAACAATGCCACTTAATTGAATGACATTAACTTCTCCCGACAAAAAACGAAAACAAAACAACTTCGTACCCTGGCAGCAAAAAATAATCGTTTTTTCTTTAAGACATTATACCAATCATTAGCATTTTTACTGTCACACTTCATTTTGAATTTTTTCTTTGCATTGCACTTTGTATGATTTATTGGCAATTGTAGGTCAGGGTTGCATTGCAGCGACAGCAATGACAAAATGGCAAAAAAGCGACAGCAAAGCAAAGTGAAAAACGCAACTATGCCAAAGTGTAAACACAAAAAGGGGGGAAATAGACGATATTTGCTGTCACAGCGTTATTGAATTAATATGCATATGTTTATAGCAAGTAATAGCAACAACAATGCTACTAAGTGTGGCACTAAAAAGGCAACAACAGCAACTATAGCAGCGAAATGAATAAATTATAGATGTGTGAGCGTATAAAGAGACGCGAATGCGTTCGCTTGTGCTGCTTGCTGTTTGACGCTTGAACCGCACAACGACACACACACACACACACACATACCTAGTACACAAACTATGAGCATAGTTTGTCTCAAATGGCAGCTTAATGCTATTATTATTGGTGTTGTCTGATGTGGCGCACTGCCGCTGATGCTCACTGCCTGCGCCGGCGAAATTGGCGTGCAAACAACACGCCATCAAGCGGCTATCCGACGCTTAGCTATTTGCTTACACCCGTGTATATTTGTATGCAGGCATATGCAGCTGGGCACGCATGCACGTCATGCAAAATAGTTGCCAACACGAACTGCGTTCGCGCATCCAATGTATTCGTTGAATTCGCTAAACGATTTGACATTAGCGGGCCAAGTGCATTGGCGGCGAGTGATGTAATGTGATCTATCGAGTATGTGGCTAGAGGGTGTTGCTCTTAGTGCTCCCCTGGCAAATGTAACGAATTGGCTTTAGTTCGGTATAGTTGGTTTCAGTGTCAAATAGTTAAATGAATCGCTTAAAATTGTTTCTAGAAGGAAGAATTCAGTACTAAGTACTAAAAAAGAAAGGGCCTCCCGTACAAACCATGCGAGAAGCGTGGAAAGAAATAAAACGATTTGGTAAATCTTGAACTGATTCAAGAAATATCAAAATTTTTTGCTCGTAGTTGCTAGATTTATGAAATCAACTTTCTGATGTAACATTTTTTTATTATTAAATTTGTTCACAATTTTCTTAACATGAACCAAGAGAGCGAAGGGTGGAATGCGTATTCGACTTGTGCTAAGCATACTTTTTTAAACGAAATTAGTGATAAGAGTCTCTGCGTCAGTTCTTCAAAAGAAAAAACTGCGAAGGGGAATAATTTTAGTGGTTTAGTTAGTTTAGTTGAAGAAGGGAAGAGTGCAATTGCTCTCTTTTTTCGGACAAAACTTTTCAATTGAAAATAAATGTAATTGAAAAATAATATACTACATTTAAATTTCAAAAGCAAATAACTGTCATTACTGCAATCTATTATAATGATTAAGATATCTTAAATAATTTTTAGAATAAAATCAACAAATGTTTTCTGAATAAAAATTTTAGTAAACAATTAAATAATTTCTCGTGCCAATTTTGATTGAAATAACTAACGAATAACCCTTTAATTTGGCAGGCGTGTACAACTAACTAGCTGAAACAATTCGTCACCTGTGGCGAATGGATGACTGGGCATATTTTAGTGAGAACACCTATGCATCTGGTAAATTTGTTGTTTTCATGCTCGTGTGCATACGTATGCAGAGATGAGAATGTGCACTGTGTACACGTTAACCGCTAACAATTTGAATAAATGAATTTTTTATGTGCAAACAACAGAGGAAATTGACGAAAATGGCGCTATTTTGTTTAGAACCTCATAGCTCAGAATGTGTGAGTATGCGAAAAAGCGATACATACATATGTACATAGAAGCAGCAGAATATGAAGCGCTGTTGTCGGGCAAATCAAATCAAAATTCCCACAACAACAAAACAACAACTTGCGGAAATTTGCGTGGAAACTTTGTCATTATTGGTTTTTCGGGTCGCTAAATGTTGCGCCGCTAACTATTTTAGCAGCAGCAGCCGCTTTATATTGCTATTGATCGTCGCGATGTGTGTGTTTGGGTGTATAATGCATACACAATTTCGTCGTCGCTGCGGTTAAACGCGCGTGCCATGCGCATCATGCCGTGACGAAATGCCATTAGAATGAACACTACGAATTAAATAATGGCGGGTGATACGAGGAGCGCGCTGTGCACGAGCGCCTCGCGCTGGCTAATCGATTTACCAAATATGCGCCAGCTATTTGATTGGCCGAGGTGCACACACTTTCATTGAAAAGCCAAAATTCAGCTGACACTATGTAAGCATAATTTATGGTGGCCTCGACGCCACCGGTAATAGCGGTGTTCGTGGGTGGTATCACGGACCTAGGTCAATTCATGCTAATTAAGCACATACATATTTAAGCGCATAGCACGAAATTTTAAATGTGAAATATTTTCTTTGTAATTATTGCAGACAATATGTTTGTATGTATGTTGAGAAGTGGAAGTGAACAACAAGTGTTTCGTTGCATTTTTACACCCTACAAATGGTATATCAATTTTGTCACAAAGTTTATAACATTCAGAAGGAAACAACGTAGAGCCTGCTGCAGGAAAATCAATCATGAAGAAGTGATATGTTAAGTTTAGACCTCATAAGAGCTTGTTACCGACGCAAACATCAAAAAAGTTCACAAATAATTTTAGATGACCGTAAAGTGGAGTTGTTCAGATAGCAGACAATCTAAAGATATCAACTGAACGTGGACATCATATCTTTGACGAATATTTGTGTATAAGAAAGCTCTGTGCAAAGTGGGTTCTAGTGTCCAAGCGTAATAAACCCGAGTTTTTGCGTCGAAATGTGACAATGGGTGAGACAAGGCTCCATCATTTCACTCCGAAATCTAATCTATCTACAGTCATCCGAGAGGAGGGCACACGATGAACTTGCGACAAAGCGTGTAAATATTCAACAGTCCCCTGGTAAGGTTATGACGTCTGTATTTTGGAATGCGCATGGAATAATTTTTAATAACTACCTTGAAAAAGGTATTACCCGGAACAGCGATTTTTACATAGCATTATTGGATACTTCAAGGGACCGAATCGCCGAAAAACGTCCGCCTTTGAAGGGAAAAAGTGCTGTTTCACCAAGCCAAAGGATAGTATCAGAAGCCAGTGAAAACGATGGTGAAAATCCAGCTGAGCTTCGAATTTCTTCCGCATCCACTGTATTTTCCAAATCTGGCCCCTAGACACTTTTTCCTGTTCGCAGATCTCAAAAGAATGCTCGCTGGAAAGAAATTTTTGTCGAATGAAGAAATGATCGCTGAAACTGAGGCCTATTTCGAAGCTGAGTACAAATTGTACTACAAAAATGGTATCGAAAAGTTTGAGGACCGCTGCCAAAAAAATAAAATGTGTTTTACTACTGTAAGACGGGGGCTTTTTAATTAACCTTTTATATATTAATATAATTGATCAGCACGACGAGCAGACTCGATTTAGCCATATCTGTCCGTCTCTCCCTCTTTTTTTTTAGATATAGATTTTTTTGCACGCGTATGGAAAACTTTTTTATTTGACAACATACTTATCTTCATGGAATTTGGCATGAAAGCATAGCAGCCCTACAATATACGAAAATACTGTTCAGATCGGACCACTATAGCATAAAGCTGTCATACCAACTCAGCGAACCAAATCAAATTCTTATATGGAAAACTTATTTGTTAAGCCATCTTTACAAAATGCACCTGTGCAGGGTATTATAACTTCGTTGCAACTGAAATTAATATTTTTGCATGACTGTTTATCATATGAATATTAGTTTTATTGCACACATGTCAGTTAGCGTAATTAGCACTGCAAGTCTCACTAAATATTTCGATATGCATGCAAAGTAACAAAGACCTTGAGTAGGTGTGGCTCGTCATTACGTCACAACAACGACTTACATGCAAAACCCTGCACCAACAATAACGTATGAGGCGTACGAAGTACAAACGTTAACGAGTCGTAGGCTTGTAGGCATGTTGTTTATTTATTTGTGCTGCACTTCAACGGGTGACAGCTAATTTATGTAAGTGTCAATTACCAATCATTTACAAAGCTTTGCAAATTCCATATATTTGCCGCAATTTGTTTGCATAATCATTGTGAAGTGCCAGTATAAATAAGTAACAGCCGATTGTGTGTAGATGTGTGTGGGTGTATGTGAGTGTGCTGATTATCAGATGCCGTGTTGATAAGCAATTCGATTGCTAATCACAAACAGATGCATTCGGTTAATTAGGTGGAACTACCATGCAAAGCCATAATTGTGTGTTGTTGGCCCGACTAAATGCAGTGGAGGAATGCTACTGAATAATGCTTACAAATATATGTATGTAAAATGGCAACACTTGCACATATTAGTGCATTAGATATTTAGTGCTTATTAAATAATTTATTAGTGCATAATTAACATTTTGACACATATTATTTGGCATTAAGTATGTGGTTGCTGTGCTTCCTACATTCCATAATTTATGCTTGGGTGTGTGTGTGTGTGTGTGTAATATATATATATATGTAAGTTTGTGTTGAGAATGCTTAAGCGCCAAGGGAGAGCAGTGCCAGACGAACAGCATTACTTGCAGTTCAAGGTTATCAATAGTCAATAAACATACATAAAAGGTAAACAACCGTAACGGCATATTGCGGTGCGCTTACTTTTTATTAATACTCGAATTGGTGTCTTTTAGCACATTGTTATTAAAAAAAAGGAAAAAATTGAAAAATATTAAAAAAAAATTAAATATTAAAAAAAAAAATAAAAAAAAAATTAAAAAATTAAAAATCGCATGTTCAATATTCCAGAAACTTATGGCTTGCTTATACATACATACATATATTATCGAATTGATAATTGATTACTAATTTACGACAATATAAACATGATTTTGAAAGGTGATAAGATATACGAGTTTAGTCTTAATGTGAACATTTTAGCGACATTCCATGAAAAGATTTTGACTTCTACATATGTATATATGTACATATGTACATGTATGTATGTATGTGCAGCTAATTGGATCCCAAATGATAAGTAAAAATTCTCCCAAATAGGTAGACCTATCGGCTTGAAATTTTCATACGACCTTCTCGGATATATTTGTAATTTTTTCCAAAATTTTAATTTTGATAAGTCCTTCGATCATTGCCGGTTTTATAAAATTATTTTTTTTTTGGTTTCTGGTTTTGAGATAATTTTATGAAGAAAAATCTAAGCCACCGCCAGACACCTTTTCCAGGAGGTCCTTTTGGAGATCGGCTACGAAATCAGGAACTCCAAAATTTTACAAAATAAGTAACCGATTATTAAAGTGTTTTAAATTTTATATTTTTAATTTTATTTAATATTAATTTAATTTATGTAAAACGCCTCCTCAAAAACCAGGTAAAAAAACTGGAGTTTCTAACGGAAAGTGGATATAGCCTTTTTAATTTTTGCAATACTTCACAAATTTTGATCCGAAACAAAAACTGAAACCTTTTTGGAAAAGAACAGAATACAAGTGGAAGTATAACACAGTTGTATCGTTGTTTTTGTAACCGTTTTCTAAGTCCCGCTTGGATGGTAAGGTTCAGGTGCTCTTTCAACGGGTTCGGACCATATATGTACATATAGAGAGGTGTTAGATGAGTGGAGGCAGCTGGGCCAGAGTTGTTGTTGTAGCGATTATCTAATCCCTGTGGTAAAAGCAAGTTAGTTGTCATCGCACGACATATGTATATTTGGTATGTCTGATACGATATTCAGAACGAAGTTGCACAAAAATAACTCTAGATTCGCGAGGCGAATCGAGCCCTTCGTCTGCATTGGGTAGTGGTTTGACTCCAAGTGCGTTATTTACTAGAGGATCATGGAAAGTGTTTAAAGCTCTACTGTGCTCATTGGAGGCGGCTCGGATTCAAGCATATTACAGCAAGTATGATCTCTCACACATTACGAGAAGTGGTAGGGTTTAGAGAAACGCTTTATAGGCTTTCCAAATTTACCCAGTCATGAATAATATTTCCAGCATATACAATTTTATTAAACCACCTGGTGTAGCCACAAACATGGCTATGTCAATCCAAATTAAGGCAGATATTATACGAAGACGATATACGCCGGAAGAAGGTTACATACATTCTCTTAACCCAATAGCCTGTTTTACTTCACCTGCATGTTTGGGGAATATCTTCTGCCACTATAACAACAACAACATGGATTACAATGAATTTTCTTAAAAACTACCGCCAGATAATCGCAAAACTTTAATTCGTAACGTACATTTCTTCATATTTACCGACACATTTCAAGTTACAGCTCAACCTTTATCAAGACCAAAAAATTGTATAGTATGTATACAGAAAGCTAATCACCTTTGCCAATTAGTTCCTAAGCTCTTCTTGTTGATGTTGCTCTTTTATTTTTGCTTACAATCCGACGAAACTTTGACAAGTCAGTGCTTTGTGCTGTTTGACATTTCACAAGGAAAGTTCATTTCCCAATCATCTCGTTTGTGGTTTATTTGAACCGTCCATTTCAGAGAAATTGCGAGAAAAATGCAAACAAACACATAAACAAATATACATGAGAAAATATTAAATTATGTATCTCATAAAACGGATGTGTATGTATCCACATTTAACCATTATGCCCGCAAACACGGCGCACGGCAACTTTTTGCGCTGCAAAGTGCTAGGGCATGGCAAATTTCTAAGAGAAAGAGTAGAAAACAGAGAACAACAATTAAAATAGCAGCCAGAGTTACCGGCATTTGACTGTCAATACAATTTCAACGCAACGCAACAAACGAATGCGAAAAATTTACCGACAACACCGCAAACAGCAGCGACAGCAACAACAAGCAACACAATGACACGGTGGATAAAATGCAAAAATTTCGTGATATGTGTAGATAACGGTGATCTGCAATCTGTCTGGTTGACTGCCAACAGAAAACGTAGCCAATGAGTTGGTCAAAAATGGTAGTCGATATAGAAAAATGCAAATCACGATGATCACTATTTGTTTGTAAATGCTGGTGTCCAGCGAGCGTGATGTCATATGCACTAGAAGTCAATTAGTTTGCGGAATAGGCGGTGGAAACAAAAATAATTGTGAGATAAGTGGTGCTTTTTTGTTGATAAATTTACAATGCGCGTAGAAAGAATATAAAAGAAGATTTTTTTTAGGTCAAGAATTTGCTACTAAATAAACTAATAAATGTATCAATGTTCGACAGTCCAAAAATTTTAATTAGCCAATAACTTTGATTGCTTCAGATTTTGCTTCCCGCCAGTTTATTTTGTTATAAATTTCGCAAGTTACTTTCGCGTTTATCAATTTATTGCTCCTCACCTTTGAATATTTACAACACCAGCACTTTCTCTTTCCGAAAATTGCCAAGCGGAGTAAATACTTGTTGTTTTTATTAATGTATGTATCTTATGCTTTGTTAAATAGGTAAATTTGAATCTTTACGACACTGTAACTAAGTCGATATATTAAAATTTATACGTATTATATTTAATAAAGAAAGCATATGAATATGCAAAATTGGATATAAACCATTTTCAATTTATGCATATATGACAAAAGTAAAAACCCAGTAGTATGTGTATGTATATGTAAATTGGATACAAAAGAGTTGCCGCAATAGTTTCACATTTACATAAATTCAGCATCAAGATAACTTCCCCGATTTTAAGCCCTAGTTTGAAAGCTAAACTTGCCACAAAACAAAATCAACAGCAACCAGCACGAGTTCATAACGTAAACAACCACGACTACTTTTACCCTTTTGTGGTTTACGGCAGAGATATTTACCTTTGTTCAACCAATTCACCACACTTCATTCAGCAACATTGCTCAATGCATTTATTTTGAGCTATTTTTTCACATTTGCTACCTGCATTCTTGCGAATAAATGGAAAAATACAGCCATCAGCTGCTAAGTGGTGGAATAGGCATGTGTGGGGAAATTGTATTTTGTTATGTGCTAATCAATTAATTCGCCTTCGCTTGCAATGTTTTTCTAATTTTATAGCATTTTACACAGCCAATTAAATAAACAAACAAATAAATATAAACAACATTGGCATACCTGGTCGATCAAGCGATTGTCGTCGACTCATTGGCGATTTTTTTTAAATGTTTCGGCGGAAAAATGATGATGACTACGAGTGTGAACTTCGCTGAATTGTTGTTGTTGTTGCTGTAGTGAGGTGTGTATTATTTACTTCATTTGAACTGACTTCTTGGTTATAGCTTTCGTTGTTAGGTGTCAAAATTAATTACATACATACACACATTTTCACAATTATTTGAAATGCACTGGGTGTCTATAATAATTTCACGTTTCGTAGCGCCAATAAACGTAAAGCAGGCATGTGATAGCATTTACATATAATTAAACCGAAAGGTGCATAAGCGGGGAGGAGGCACACTCGCACTTGTGTTGCGTATGGGCAGCACGCAGTGTTGCTGGAGGAAGGATTCAGCGCGCGGAGGGGAAAACATGAAAAAACACTACGATACCGAAAATCACAGACTTTTTCCTTTTCAGATTATAGAACGAAGCACGGCTATGGGAAACGTAAAGGCAAATACGATATTAGTTAGCGGCGGCGTTGAGAAATTATAATTTCGTTTCTTCTTCATTTTTTCAAATTGTGCTCTATGCGCTTTGCATACATTATAAACACTTTTGTAATTCGTAGATACACTTCTTTTTATTTGTAGCTAATATTTTCACTTTTTTCTGCTTGAATAAATTGTATGCAGTTGTTGCATCAATTACACAAAACGCGGTATGCAACCTTCGTTTCTTTTCGATGCCGTCGTTTTGTCGTAGACGAACAAAAGAAATTTGTATTTGTGTGGTGGAAATGTCATGTGTAGAAAATTTTGGCAGTCCGTTCAAAGTGAATGGTTATATTCGCCACACACAACAACAACGTTCAATGTTCACAATGAAAACAAAATTCACTTTGTCTAGTAGTTTTTTATGCATTAACACTTTACATTCGCATTCGTGATTTCTCAACATGAAATGTTAGTGAAAAATCAAGGCGATGACGGCGATGGCTAGTGCGCATCGTACACTTTCCCGTCTCTTTTATGCATTTATTTCTATGATAGAGAAGAAAACCAAAGCAAACGAGCGCAAATAGTGTATTTTTCTGCAGTTTTACTATTTTCGATGCTAAAGAATTTCACTTTACGCTCACAGCATACATTATTCGTATGCGGTAAACTTCAAAATCTGTATTTTGGCGCTAAAATGTAAACGCTTTACGTTTATTTGTTATAATAAAACTATTTTATAGAAATTTAACACTTGATTTTCACCCAGACACACTGCAAGACTATAGAAACGGACAAGGAACTGCGGTGGGCACTTTTCACTGAAACACTTTTGATTGCATTCCTGTGCTATCTTCGTACACAGTTTATGACACTACGCCAATAATACACATTTAACTAATGTTTAATGCACTTTTCTAATTAAAAATAGTTTATTAATTCACACAAAATCGTCACTTTCGAGGAACGTCTTTCCAGTCGCCTTTCAACTCCGTGCCGTTGTGGCAGACTTGATGCTGCCACCTATGACCACGGAATGGTGTGGTGGAAATGTCATATTATTTTTTATCTATACTAATCTTGATAAAAATGAAAAAAGTTCTAAATTATTTAAGTTTATAAATTCAGTACCTAATTTACTGTTTGATTACCTAATTACTAAAATTACTTTAGTTAAATTGCGTTTATCAATTCTTCCCAAAAGTGGCAAGGCTGGTGATAAATGTAGTGCGAAAGGCAACAAAGTGGAAATGGAAGGAGGAAATGTAGACAGATGTTGTCTCTTGTTGTGGTTCATATGAGTGTGGTTGGCAATAGTGACTAAATTATGGGAATTGTGAGATATTTTTGAGCAGTGTCTGAAATGTTCATATTTAAAATTATATGCTTTTGAAGTTCGTATATTTTTGGATTGAACAATATTCACTATAAGATTGTATTTTTATATATAATAACATAAAAAAGGTAGCGTATTATTTTAATTGAGTTTCAGTGAGCATCTATTGTGAATAGGTTTGTTTACATATGTAAAAATACCGCGAATTTTTGCAGCTAACTTCATGATAAATAAATGGTCAACAAATATTGATTTATGACTGCTAAGTTAAATTTTATTTCAAAATTACGTTTAAAATAATTTAAAAGAAGTATATACGCAAATGTATTTCGAGATTTTTCCTCTTGGAGAGAAAGCAATGGTGTACAAAAATAATGTCGAAGAAGGTCTTGGTCTTGTTTCCAATTGGGTTGTATTTGTTGTATTACTTATTAGGCAAAATTAAAGGTATGATTGATGTTTCCTGATATTTAATGCACTAAATGACATTCTTTTAATCATTTCAGACTAAAAATTGTCAAATATGAAAACGAAGGCAGTCCCAAAGCATCTTTATAATAGTCCTTTATGGATATGAAAAATTATTTTAACTGGTTTATGCAAACCTGT
Organism: Bactrocera neohumeralis; assembly: GCF_024586455.1. Lineage (NCBI taxonomy): Eukaryota > Metazoa > Arthropoda > Insecta > Diptera > Tephritidae > Bactrocera > Bactrocera neohumeralis. Next base: position 67,832,799 of record NC_065919.1, read on the forward strand.
GGCAGTTTGATAAAAGAAATTTTGAGAAAAATAGTTGTCCAATAGTTAAGAACATTGCGTGTACTCAAACGTATATCGGAAAAACTGCTTCAAAACTAAAAAAAACAGCTCCTAGTAGGTTATTAGATAAACTCATTTCGTGTGCTCATATTCAAAATCTGGCAATTTGTTTCAGCTCTTAAAAAGATCTCCTTTTTTCTAGAAACATTAGAAAATATGTTTGTAAATATTAAGAATCTGTATAAGCAATGAATACATGAGCTATATGAAAAGCAAGACAAGATTCTCTACAAGAAGGTGAAAAGTTTGGGTCTCATAATAATTTTAGGATTTCACAAATAGTCCACATGTCAAAGCTGTTCTTTTGCACTAATTTTGGATTCAAGAATTATTACGCAAGGTAGGATTTATGAAAACAGTACAATAATAAAGCAAAAATGTTTCTGTATACACAAGTAATATAGTGGATTGGAGGTTTAATCAAACTACTGATTGCGTATAAACTCTACTATCTCTCATGAATCAATTATTTACAATGATGAGGAAAGAGCTTATTATTAAATAAGTAATGTTGCTTCAATGGACTGGATATACATATGTTACATTCTCGGCAATGTGAGATAATCCTTGTATTATCTTCAGTTGTCTTAAACTTTGCCGGCGTCCTTATATAAATCGCCGATCAAATATAATGACGTGAATTACAACTCATGTTTCAAATAACTTTGCGCATTATTGGATGTCCCGTGCGATAAATTAGATTAGTTGAAAAGAAAAGTTTATTGCCACTTTGCATAATGCTGTCGGAGTTTCATTGTGCTTTTGTGTTAGCCGAATTCGGCAGTCATAATTTCGTTGAGCAATGGCAGCAGTGACAACCCAAAAGCTCAAGTGCATTGTTGCCGCTTACCTTAAAGGATCTGTAGTATTCAAGGTTTGTCTCAATCTAGGCAAGCGCACTTTTGGTTTTTAATGCCTTGTAAGGCGACATTTGCATAATCGGCAACAAAGTTGCGCCGGCCGCAATATACACACATATTTTGGTTATAAAATATATATGTATGCATACCTGTAGGCGCTCTTATGCAAATATGCAGGTTTATGTTGCCGCAATGCATATTTACAAATTATGATAGTTGCTACCGGTTCCCGGTGGTATTCAATTTCCGCCTATTCTATTTGCAAAGTCTTGTGTGTGCGCATTCAGCTCATGTCATAACTTTGTTGACATATAGTGGCGTCCCTGGGGCCTTATTGTGGCAAGTCAACTATTGCAGTAGGTTCGTAGTATGCACATATGTGTATGGAGAATCATATAAGGTACCACAAAGTAGCCGATCACATTTCGCATCGCGATTTGTAGGTTTTTTTATGTTTTAACAAAGGAAGATAATAAAAAGAAAGGAGATAAAAGAAATAAGATATTGGGGGTGATGTAAAAAATTATGGAAAGTTAAAAGTAGAAGTATATTTTGCCGCATATTTCGGTCTATACATTTCTTTTATTATTTTTCTTTATAAATAATTATGTTTTAACTAATTTTTATCGAAAAGTTTGAACTTCAAATTGAAATGCATGCACTGAATTATTTTTTGATGCAAAAACTTCTTCTATGATATACCATTATAAGTCAACGGTATTTTGTCATGTTTTATACTGTTGGCAGTAATCTGTAATCATCTTATTGGAAGTTGTTTAGTTAACTGCACACACTAATTGGTCGTTGTCACCTGCGGTCACCCGCAAAGGAAGCGAAACCGAAGCATCGTAAAATGTCAGTTTATGGAAGCAAATACAGTTAGAACAATTTTTTCTTGAAAGCGGTTTACAGTACTTTAAGAATTTTCTAACGAATTCCTAGGAGGATAGAAATTGTCTATGTGCAAGGCCATATTATGGCAAACGGGTTCCTACAACAGTGGGGTACACGTAACCGGAACGGACTCGAATTTTTATCCGGCCAACGACTGTCAACTCGGCAGAATTCTGTCGCTACAACCACAATAACAACAACTATTTATCTAAGATCGCGAATCGAGGAGAAATGACGACCGGATTCAAATCCAATTCGATGGTCATGTCTTCTGTGACCCAAAGAGTTTCGAGAGCTACTTTTTCGGGCAATTTATATAGCGACGGACAGGGAAAAAACGTTTTATCCAACAGTTGCGCAAAACGTCAAACCGACGGGTTCAAGATGTTAGCCAAAAGTCCAATTTATATAAATCCAATAAATCCAGTAAACTTGTTGCTGCTCAAGTACCTGAGTTCGACGGGAGTAAAGTTCCTCCCCCGTGACAAGTTCCGTCTCCTCGTCGCGATCTACACAGGGCATTGCAAGCTCAGGAAGCACCTGTCCAACATGGGCATGGTCTCTTGTGCTAACTGCCGGTTCTGCGACCTGGATTAGGAAACACCAGCACACCTAATCCTGGATTGTACAGCAATCTGTGGTAAAATGCTTAAGGCCCTGGATTCCATTTACTTCAGCAGGGATCACATCACCTCAGTACCGCCCGGCAAACTCCTGGAACTATTCAGGCTGCTGGGACTCTGGGAAGACATTTGATATATGAGAGGGCACAATAGACCCTAGGTTGCAGTGCATTACCTCATAAATCTATCTATCTAAAGTTCCCCAACATAGTCCTCACTACAACAACAACAACAATATATCGTCGACCACTCTTCGCATGTCCGGTATATGAAAAAATGGTTCCACTACTAAAACACGCCAACCTAGGCTAGCATTCGTATCTAATAATTATCTTTTCCTCAGTAGCGAAGACACTTGAGACCTTGTTACTGCCGACTTTTACACTCTATATAAGCCTAGCTAGTCATTGATTCCCGCTCTTTCCAGGGCTGAGGAGGCGGATCATACAATATCTCATCCATATTGTTTCGAGGTCAAAATTCTAAGTAAAGAGCTATTAAACAGATAGTTGTCCTCTCCCCGTTACTGCTTGACTTCTTTATCTCGAAATTCCCTCCTCTACCAAAGACAATTTCCGTGAAATCATACGCTAATAATTGCATAGTATTAACGGGGGATGAATTATCTAAACCTCTCCCCTGCTAAGTTCACAGCGACCACACTTACCAACTGATCGAAGGAATATAGATTAGTCCCCAAAATTCTTGTCAATGACAGTAAACAATCCCAAAAATTTGGGTGTTGTGTTTGATAGTCTGTACTATTTCACTCCATTAACGACCACGATCGTTACTAGACGGTCATAACCTCCTCAGCCCCCATATGGTGGATCTGGATGCAGATCAGGAGGATAAAGGCAAGTTAGGACACCGCTTTCCGATGTTCTTTGACAGATGAAACGTACATCAGGTTGCTGTTATCCTTAATAGTAAAAATTAGCAGGTTCTTGAACTATTCGTCTCCAAAGAATTTTTAGGAGCTGAATTACTTAATTAATTATTTAAAGTCGCATTTTTCTTGTTAATCTCGGCATACCTAACTATTTTTCTTAATGCCTCTCCAAACTCATAAGTTGGAAGACTCACTTTCTTTAGGGCCAACGGTGTTGAACAAGCTCTAATATATCTTTAGGCGACTTCGATATCAATGATCCGACAATTAAAAGTACCACAATCTAAAAACAGTTCTCTTTTGGAGCTTTCTAACTTTATTTTGAGTTAGGCCCAAGAGCTGTCATGGAGAAAACTGTAAATCGGCATGGAATTGCTATCGAAGTGGTTCGATAGTTGGACTTAAAATCTAGCCCAGATTTTCCAAACACACCACCGGTTAGGAGAAGAAAAGTAAAGCTCTTTTGCTGTGTATGAATACATACAAATACCACACATACATCCCGACAGATCTGCTGGCCAAATTAATCTATCCAATCAGTCTCTTACGTAACGACAGCAAAGTATCAAGAATATCAAGCCATGATCTGATTATTTTTGTTTTCTAGTTTCTTATCACCTTCTGGTATAAACTGCAAACAGCAGCCGGTCTGGACATTAATGCCACTGTCACAATACGTGATGCGTCGTACGCGGCCCGCGCATCGCTTGCATTCTTAACTGACAGCGAAGTTGCGTCGCGAAAGCTGCGAAGAAAGGCAAAAGAAATAAAGACGACACTGAGAACATGCCGGTACATCTGTCAGTATGGATTCACATGATCACCATGATCAACGTCGAGGCAGTGTCGCCACAATAATTCATTAAGGTAAGCGCGAAGAATCCTGCCAACACCAAATACAGGCGGACAAGCCGGCAAAAAAGAAGAAAACTAAGAGTGGATGAAATGTGGACAAAACAAAAAAACAGCAGATCAGTGGATGTGTGTATATTTACGATAGCTTACCGCCGTGTGTCAACTTTGTCGAGTAGCGGCGTCGGCTTTTATTAGGCATTTTATATATACTTGTACATATCTACATTGACTAGGTTGACTTTAGTATATAGCTACTGCTTATGGCTCCTGTTATCGCAGTTGGTCGCAGTGATCCTCTTGTTAACATCTGTAATGCCACTAGTCGGACAACTGTCGATATTATTGTTGACTTTTGCTTGTTGCAACAACGCGCAGTCGGGTGTGTACAAGTTTTGTACAACTAACGGTTTTTCATAAGCGGTTTAAGGTGGAGATAATTAGATTGAGATTACGTTAGCTCATAACTGTTTCAATATTTGCAAAATCGGACCGTAGACCACGCCTACTTTTCATATTACGCTATTTATCATTGCATCAGCTTCACTTGCTTTACGATAGATAACGCTAGCGTCGAAGTTATGGAAATTAAACTTAGAAATAGTAATGCTCCCGATACGCGGCGGAATAGAAATCGGTTTATGTTTACTCCTTCATATATCGTGTATTTCCCAAAGTAGTTCTGTAGACTGCTGCTGAGTTGGCAGTACTTTCGTGCATACAAATTAGGTTCCGTAGACCCAACTTTGCGGTTGTTTTAATGACAATAAACACTTCCAAAACTAATTTTGTGGTTCTTTGCTGCATGAAAATCCCGCTCCGTTCTGGTTCCCGACTTTCGCCATTTACCAAAATAATTTGGCCCTTTGCTCTATGAAAATTCGGGTTCGTTCCGATTCGGTCGACCCGATTTTCCAGGAGCATGCAAAATTTATTTCTTATTGTGGTTGTTGTAATGGCAAAAACCATTTCCCAAACTAATTTTAGGTCCGGTGATGAATAGTGAAAATCTGTGTCCCTTCCAATTCTGTAGACCCGATTTTCGGGAAACATGTAAAAATTTACTAGTACTTGTTGTTCTAACGGTAAAAACCATTTCTCAAACTAGTGTGCGGTTCTTCAATTGAAAAAATTTGGGCGGTTCCGGTTTCATCGACCCGACTTCTATGGTACATGGAAAAATTTACTTGTATTTGTTCTAACGGTAAAAACCATTTCTCAAACTAGTTTGACGTCTTTCGATTCGAAAAAATTTGGTTCCGTACCGGTTCCGTAGACCCGACATCAAAGGGAACAATGTACCTGCTCTTATTATGTAAGTTGTAACGGCAAAAACCATTTCCCAAACTAATTTTGAGATCTTCTGATGTATAAAAATCTGGATCCGTTCAGATTTCGGTGACCGGTCGCCTTGAGAGATACCTTCATAAAATTAGTTTGGTCCTGCGGATTAAAATAGGGAAAATTTTTTAATTTGCAAGTTGACAGTACACCAAACTCTGCAAGTGGCTCATCATTCTTATGCCTGCTATATGGTACAGAGGCTTGGACGATGACAACATCTGATGGGTCGGCATTACGAGTTTTGGAGAGAAAGGTTTTGTGGTTGATTTATGGTCTTTTGCGCATTGGCAACGGCGAATACCGGAAACGATGGCTGTACGAGATATACGACGGCATTGAAATAATTCAGCGAATTAAGAGACAGCGGCAATTTTGGGTCATCTGGGTCATGTCGTCCAAATGGATGAAAACACTCCGGCTCTGAGAGTATCCGCCGGGGGAAGCAGAGGAAGAGGAAGAACTCCACTCCGTTGGAAAACCCTGGTGGAAAGGGACCTGGCTACACTTGGAATCTCCAAATGGTGCCAAACAGCGAAAAGGAAGAACGACTGGGGCGCTGTTGTAAACTCGGCTATAACCGTGTTAGCGGTGTCTACGCCAGTTTAAGAAGAGGAATATCTCCTCTTACGCCTCCCAGGATATACCGATTTCGGTCTCTCCGATTGATTTGAGAAAGATTATTTGGAATAATAAATCAAGTAACTTCATAAAGTAATACAAAAAGGTTTATATCTCCTTTATCATATTATAAAATAAGCCGACTGCGAAAATTGTCGGTCACTAAACTCGCCGACAAGCGAATATACATACATACATATATTACAAAGGCAAGTTTTTTTTTTATAAAAATTCATTCCAAAATATATCTTTTAGAGAAATTGTCAGAATTTGCGAGAAAAAATTCGGTCTCGGCCGAACTTGGCATACCTTACTTGCTTAGTGTTATTATCGATTAAATAACTCATAATCTAAAATTGGTTCGCATAGCCACATTTTTTCCACTTTTGGCTTGCAACAAGCATATACACCCATACATAGGTATGTATGTGTGTACTCATGTGTGTATGTATGTGTGTATTTACGAGCTTGTAACTTTTAATTAAATGTGTACGCTTCATTTTGTCATATCACTTTTTGCTACTGGTGTTGCAATAGCAATTAAATGTCGCTGCTCATTAAAGATAAGCAACGAGCGCTGCAACATGTTGCGGCAACTCTTAGCTGCCGCTAATACGATCGTGTGCATTCGCATGTAATTCACCGTATATGGCGGTTGATAGCGCGTTTTAATTGCTTCCAATCGGTGGAACGTCTAATTCAGTTGCTTCATTTGGCAAACTGGTTCGCCGAGCCGCACTTGCTGGCTGGCTGACTGGCTGCCCGGCAAATTGGAGTTGTGCGGCATGCCGTTGCATTTGTTGCTGTTGTTGTTGTTAGCTTCAATCAACACATGTGGCAAGTTGCAAAATGATGCGCATGCGGAAAGTGGCATTCATTGACGCGTTGGCATGTTTACAATGCATTACATGGAGCGCCTCGCTTTGAACCGCCTGCCTGCCTGCCTGTCGGGCTGCCTACGTGCCACCTGCACGCCTTTCCGTCTGACATGTGCAACACCTATGTTAAGTAGTGTGATGGCCGTGCCATAAGCGTCCCGAAGTGTTTTTAGTCAAGCTATTTATTTTGGATTTAACGCGATGCAAAAATGTATTAATCACAACGGACCGACGCAGTGCCGTTTGAAGGCCAAGCAAAGTCGTGCGTTTGGTGTTGCGCAAAAGGCTGGAAAGGCTGTGTTGAAGTGGCTCTTAATATTAAAGTGATGTAATCATGAATTTGTGATGCCAATTGAGAGATGATCTTTAGAGTTTTTTTTATTGGTTTGGGCGATCAATTAGAATTTTATATTCAGCGGGGATCTTCTTCACGCTCACTCATCCCTCAGGGCTGAAGCGTTTTTTTTTTCGATGTAAGCGAGGTGACATCTATCTGTCTAATAGTAACATGCGTTGCGGTGGTGTGGCAGATGGCGAACAAGTGCCGCATTAATCCCCTGAAATAGGTGCGATGGGCTTGCTTGCTGGGGATTACGGGCGATATGAAAACTACATCAACAAAGATTCTTTAGGTAATCTTCGTTATTCCTACCTTGTTAATAAACTTCGACTAAATTGACAATCCGACCGCGAATAAGAAATCTATGATGAAAACTACATTAAACAAAGAGGATGTAGTCATGTGTAGAAGTTCACACAAGTGAGGAAAGTTCTCTCCCCGTCATTCACTTGGGAATAGCCAGAAACGAGTCTTTGACATATGTCTCAAGCATCTCACGACTTCCGGTCTTAGACCAATCATCCCAAAGCCAAAAACAAATCCGTTTGAAGGTGAGCTAAGGTTAGAAGGCGAAACATCTCTCTCCAGGGTTGTGGACTGGGTTTGGGATCCGCCACGTGAAACACACCCCCAATGAAAGGAAGAGAACAGCCTTGAGGTTGTAAACTCTGCTATAACCGCGTAAGCAATGTCTATGCCAATAAAGAATTAGAAGACATCAACAAAGGATCTAGAGGATATGTATTCAAGTGAAGCATGATGCAATGCTTGCAGCCGGGTCATGATTTTAGGGCATTGGAGCCGGTTTTGGTGCTATCAATGACCAATGGTTCTGTGGCCGACAGTTCCAACGGTAAAATCTCCATATTCGCCGACGCTGCTGGGAACACAATCCCCCACAGTTGCCCCGTAGCATTCAGCTCCTTCAAGGGTTGTTTGAAACGATTGACCTTACAGGAACATCTCAGCCCTTGGAACATTAGCAACACAGGGCATACCACAAAGTTGCTTTGTATAGTGTTGATGGTGGACAGAGCAAACAGCCTCTACTTTTATGCAAAAGGAAATTTACTAATATTTTAGGAGTAGTACAAGGTACATGCTTTTAAGGTCCCATCTTCATAAAACTGCAAAAGTGGATTCAGCGGAATGCAGAGTATGCGCGTAGGATGATGAGACGCTGGAGCACTCTCATTGCCTTTAACATGAAAAAACGGAATATACTCCTCGCTCCCAAGGCTTCAACTTAAGAGACATTGGACAGCAGTGGTTGTAAAAATATGGTATTTTACCAAATCCAGTTGCTGGATAAGGCTTAATTTGGTTATCAACGGTGAGCACAATGGGCCTATGATGGCATAAGTGCGGCATGCATGTCTGGCGCTCTTGCGCCTCATCCAACCAACCAAGGACGAGTAATTCTGTTTTGTTGCCTACCATAATCAAGGTGACTTGAGTGTGGAAGGTTGTAAGTTTGTATCGCAGTAAAAGTATAAACTGAAGCTTTTGTCCGCTTCCGAAAAAACCCCGATAGTTACTCCAGATTATTAGTAGTGTCATAGTTGAAAACAATCCGAAGGATTCAAACATGAATTTACCATATATACACAGAGTAGTGCTGGAGTGTTAGATTTTTAGAAGATCAATTCCCCAAGACCTTGGTTCGACTCCGATTTCAGTTTGTTTTAATAGCCGGTTTTCCTTGGGAGGCAATAGCAAACCTCAGAGTGCAAATACAAAGAGAAGCTGATGCTGCCTGTGTAATAAGTACCGCTCGATCTCCTGAAATTCGCTATGAATTCGACTTGTAGTTTTATTTTGAGCGGTTTTTGGAAGCGAGGTTGAGAGATTTTAGGAATGGAAAATAGTAATAAAATCTATAATTCGATTGTTTTCTTGTTTTGCAAGGGATTTGAAGAGCACTTATGTTCAGTATACGCTGGCTTTCCTTCATTGGTGACAACCGCAAAAATTGGTTTATCCAGTTTCAACGTAGTCGGATGTCGATTTTTCATGAGCGATACCCAGGTGTCCCAAAAATGGCGGCTACGGAGTATGATAGAAAGGCGATGAAGGTACACGACATAGTTGAGACGCTAGGCATCTCAAAAGACTACATGAATCACATGAATCATATCCTGCACGAAACATGGTTCCTCTGGTGTATATCAGAAACCAAGGAATAGTCAAAATAGTGAATTTCCCACTGGAATGCGGCAACCACAAAACATTGTTGACCTTTACTTTCGGATCTTAAACTTACAAACTTAATACTTCCAATCTTCAAACTTAATATGTCTCATGTTCACTGCTAGAGCAACCATCTAACTTAGAGTTTTGTGTAGAACTTTTTTGGCTGCGTTCTTTACGGAAATCTCGCAGCACTTCAACTTGACCGATTGCTTTACAGAATCCAAGGTGCCTATAAATCTTTTACTGAGACTGCACTGCAGAGTGTTTCGAGATGTTCAGTGTCTAGATTATATTGGTTAGTCTACAAGAAAGTAATAGGAGTGTAGAATTTTCTCGTCTATGTTCTTTACGCCCTCTTTCTGCTTATCTTTATTTCTTGCTTACCTACATATATTAATTTTTTGTTGGTACCAACAACAACGTTCATTGAAGAAATGTCAATCCTAAATTTTCAACACTCATCAATCAGTCTGCCACATGAAATGCATACCATAAATTCTGCAACTCTTTCTTCTTTGCTGAAATGTTGCCAATTACGAAGTGTCCACATTGTGTGTCAACGGAGAGACAAGTAAAGATTCGGCGTGATATTCGGCACCCGCACTTTCCGAACTGCCGAACTGAGCTGTCAATAATGGAGTTGACAATCAAACTAGTGTGATGCCACCGCGTGACAGGCTACTCTACAGCCAATCTTTAATCCACTATGAGTGTGTGTGTGTGTGCCGTAGTGAGCGGTGTCAGCCAATTATCAATTTCAGAAATGTAATTGTTGCGCAGCCAAAAATGGAAGTGGCCGCATTTGACTGCTTGACTTTGCGACAAGCTGAGCGCAGGTGTCAAGAAAGTCTAAAATCTAGCAGTGTCCGCGAGGGAAAAAAGAAAATGGAGTGAAAATCCGTCACGACGCTGGTGAGCTCAAATAAAGATTATGCAAAAATTATTCAATTCGTTTGTTTTTGTTGTTGCTTTGACAAACTTATAAGAGGAAGAGATCTTTGATACGTGGATGATGCCAAACATTTAAGGCGGGGGGATTAATAAGTAATATTGTAGATTTTCGAATTAATTCATAACGAGAAAGTTTGTAAGCGCCGATTTCATCGCGTTTCTAGTTTTGTTATTTAAGTATTCGTCTTTCCTCGAAGATCTTTTAGGGATTCTAGCTTCGCCTATCAAATGGAGACCAATTTTCTGTAGACTATGGTATATTTCTGGAAAACGTGATAAGAAAATTGAAGTTGATGGAAAGGATCGATTGATGTGAGTTCAACGTGGGTTCCAGCTGACGACAGCCTAATATCATGGCGTTGAAGCAATGCCTTAATCAGCACCCCAAAAAATCGAAAGCAGTATTTGGTATCAATTGGTGAGGCGGAATGTGCACCAATTCCCTCTTGGTAGGGTTCGAGAGTCATCTGAAACCCCTGCCATACTCTGGGTCCATTAGCTGGCGGCAATGCGACTCCACATTGAACTAAGACAAGACCATAGCCACCTCGAAATCCAAAGGTTTCCTGCTAGCCATGGTACCAGAATTAAGTATTCAGTTAGACATCGTATTTGGAATTATATACTGACAATCCAGATTAGTCAGAACTAGGCAGGCCCGGTTGGGTTTGTCCAAAAACGTGCCGGTGTCTGTCCCAGTATTGAGACCGCGTTTCCTATGCAAACCAGCGGTCGTAATGTCGAATTTTAATTCACGAAACGATTAGGTGCAGAGCCACATCGGTTGACTCAGGACCGTTACGGCAAATGAACCATCCGGCGGCAAGTCGCGGATAGACCATACGGGCTGTAGTAGTAAGTCAGTTGCGAAATAAGTTAAAACGAATAAGCAATTTCCGACGATGAGCGAAAGGAGTCGAGGATGCGGTACAAAAGCTAGCAGATCCGCTGAAGTTCTAGTGACAGTGGCAAATCGACACCGCCTATTAGACATATAGTATGTGCCCACATCATCATGCTTCCTGGTCAGCGTCTGCCCACCCTGTTATGTGCGGCTGATATTACATCTTGACCGATACACAGCTCGTTCGCACTGCCTGTCCTTGGATCTTCACAGAAGGTGAAATGGAAAGGGTTATGTGAATTTGCTCTGCTGAGGTGTCAGCCACGTGGTGTATTAGTTAACAGCCACTCCGGTCCGTGGTAAAGGAGTGTGCATTGGGCGCAGCGATTGCCGGTCCGTCCATAGTTTCCGGGGCTGGTAAAGTGAAGAACAGGCCTCAGGGAACTGGGGTAGAAGTATGATCTCTGAGAGTACATTCGTTCCTGTCTATTTCGGCTCGCCCCCTTACACACGATGCGCTGGAAGAAACAATTGGGTAAAGGAGAATGAATTGAGAAAAAATAACAATAGCAGTGTTCACGACTACATGAGCAGCAACGGCACTCAAAGCCCTGGCAGCAAGATTCTAGAAGCGGAATCTTCCAGGAGAACGCCGACCATTAACGGATTTAGCGTCGATCCGAACCGTAAGCATCTTGAAATATTTTCATTAACATGATAACCAGAAAATGCTTGGAATGATTTTCGATCTATTTTGGGCACTTCGGTGTCTATGAAGATAATATCAAGAGCTCAAGCTGTTAAATAGTTGGCTAATCTAATAAGATTACTTTTTTTGATATAGTAAATCTATCGGTTACTTCTAAAAGCTGGGTTACAGCCAGCCATTACTTTTGGGTGGTTCGGTTAGCCCTCAACCTAATCTAAGCGAGTAATAAGATGCTCAACAACCTCCAGAAGATTAAATTGGTCATAGGAAATTATCTAAAATATCACGTCAGCTTGAAGCTTTCCATATTAAATTTCAGAATGAAAGCTCTGACACCTCAACTCAGTCAAAATTCGTCACTTCAGATATCTATAATTAAGGCACGGCAATCTTATTTGAATATCGTTATTATTATAGCCACGAAAGATGTATCAAGTGTCACCACACATGGCGCAGAGTTGCATGCGGCGTACAAAATGTAAATTTCACTTGAAACTTTTGACATTGACAGTGCACACATATACACACACACATTTAAATATTCGTGAGCACTTTTCTACCACATAACTTATGGAGAGTGCAGGAAGTGGCTGCCTGTAATAACGGTTATCAGGTTGTCACCCACTGGCCGCGCAAGTGCAACGTAAGTGAGTTGACAGTGCCACAGGCAATCGCTGCTATTGATTTCGCACCGGCCAATGTTGCTACGCTGGCCACAGTTCCCTTTGTGCGCCCGATAGCCAGTGCGCAAAGCTTTTAAAACGACAACACATATATACAGACACAAGCAGACACATTTTCCTTTGGCAGTAGTCGCATTCCCCGTGGGAATATGCAATGAGCTATATGTAGGCCAACACATCAATACTTGGCGATTACTTCCCAGAATTCAACAAGGCATAGAATGCAACGAATTGCATAAAATAATGCCGATAATGTCTATATGTGTGTACATATGTACATATATGTATGTAGGTGCGTATGTGGCAGCAAAGCTGACATATGTGGCTGGTATGTGCGCCCATTTCATTTGTGCCACAAATGGCTTAATGAGTAAATTAATTCTTCGTCGATTTATAAATTGGCGCAGCTTAGTGCTCGCTGCGCCTTTGTCTGTCTCACAGCGGCGGCTGTTGCATGCACTTGTTGACTTTAATCAGTAATAAAAAGTCAATTAACGCTTGAAAAACTGTATTGGCGTCCATAATTGATTGGCCATATGTGGCGGCGAGTCAAGCTTGTGGGATTTGTTGTATCACTTCGTTGTGGACTCGTAAATATTCCAGTGCTCGTTGCTCTCGAAAAGGTGTCAATGTTTCTGAAAAAGTGCGCTTGAGCAAGTTGCATTGCGTAGTAATTACTGTATTTCCAAACCGTCTGCTAAAGTTCTCCATGTATTGTGCAATATTGCTTGGCCTTAGTTTTCTAATGAGCCAAGCAACTTAAGAAAATATTAATTTGAATCATGTCTCGAATGAGGATAGTGTGATAGGTCAAAGCAATATTGAAGCGCCCGTGTGCGTATGCCATATTGCAACTCGAATGCCGAAGGCACGACCTACTCCTAAAACAAAACCAAACCGTGCTAGATCGTCGTAAAGACAGGCCTTGGCTGGTTGAAATCCGGGTCGATTCAGGTAATGTAGAGACCGCTGTTATGAAAATGAAAATAATAGACTCCGAAATACTAAACCTATGTCCTGCATGCATGAGTCGCCGCAAGCTGATTACTAGCTCTTCGCATGCCGTGTAAAATCGATTTATGTAACACTCCTGTCCCTGTAGTCTGACATCTATCAACTAGTTTCCAGCTGTGAACGAAACCCTGTAATCACTATAGTACAGCTTTGGAGCGCCGTTAGCTCTGCTTTCTCCAGAATGGTTAAGGAAGCGAAGCAAATGGGTCTGGTAACTAACAAGGCCAAGAAATATCTCCAGTCATCAAACAAACAGTGGGCGCCCTCGCGACTTGGCTCCCACATCACTCTTGATGGTCATAGTTTCGAAGTCGTAGATAATTTCGTCTATCTTGGAACCAGTATTAACAGCAACAACAATGTCAGCCTCGAAATCCAGCGCAGAATAACTCTTGCCAACAAGTGCTACTTCGGACTGAGTAGGCAATTGAGAAGTAAAGTCCTCTCTCGACGAACAGAAACCAAACTCTTATAAGTCACTCATTATTTCCGTCCTGCTATATGGTGGAGATGTATGGGCGATAACAACATCGATGAGTCGACGCTACGAGTTTTCGAGAGAAAGGTTCTGCGGAAGATTAATGATCTTTTGCACATTGGCCACTGCGAATATCCCATTCGATGGAATGATGAGCTGTACGAGATATATATACGAAGAGACTAACATAGTTCAGCGAAGTAAAAATAGCGGCTACAGTGGTTAGGTCACGTCGTCCGAATGGACGAAAACGCTCCAGTTCTGGAAATTTTCGACGACATACCCGCCGGGTGAAGCAGAGGAAGAGGAAGACCTCCATTCCGTTGAAAAGACCAGTTGGAGAAGGACCTGGAATCACCAATTGGCGCCAAGCAGCGAAAAGGAAGAACGACTGATGCGCTGTTGTTAACTCGGCTATAACCACGCAAGCCAATAAAGAAGAAGATAGTCTTTTTGCTCGAACCCTTTCCGCGTAATAACCGTACAGCATTAGTTCGAATGTTTAGTGTTGCGGTGGCTTTGTTCAGTTCGAGTGGATTAAGAGCTGCCCGAGTTATGTTTTTGCTGTTGTAGATTCATAAAATGTTTCTCAAATAGTTTTGCAGAAAGCCACCAAGTTGCCAGTTCCTAACTGAAAACGGATCCATTTCGTCATCGGCAGTCTTGGGAATGGCTTCAGAAGCCTAGAGAGCGCAGGCTTTTACTAAAAGACCATAAAAAATCAAAGGTATTGCAAAGTGGCAAATCATCCTAACTAAAATTGACGACAGAGAACCGATATTTTAGTCAACATCTCATCGTGGATGTAGTAGTCTTGTAGGGATACCAAAATTCGACACACGCAACTCTCGAAGCAATTTTTTTGACTATACGGTCACCTTTCTGAGTTTTGCTGATCTTTATTTCTTCTTCTTTAAGTTAAGACGAGTTTGGTTAAAAACTACTTAACACACTTCTTCTCAGCAGGCATCTCTCTTCCGCCTAACTCTCTTCTCTTTCCAAATTTGTTTTTTTATAACTCTTTAGTTCTTTATAGCGGTCCTTAGTGTACCACTTTGTACGCATTACGATCACCGTTAATTTTATTTGTCTAAACTTTTGGCCAGAATCGTCATGGAGTTTGATCAAAAAACTCTTTTCTAAGTCTACATACATACGTACATATGTCACTAAGCACCGAAACACTATTTCGTTTTCATTTTGCACTTTCCGTACGACAAATAACACTTTAGCCCCGCAGTATAATAATGGTGGGTAATAAAAATAAGCGCAACAAAACGGAATCATTTATAATGTATGAATAACAACAATATTTACCGACAACATATCAACGGCAGCAAGCAATTCATTGCATAATTCCAAGGTAGCAAAGCGAGTGTGTCGAACCAAACACACTGCCCACCGGAATGATGGTATCCAGGACCAGAAGTGTAGCGAACCGGCAACGCAAGCGCAGCGAAGCCGGCTCGCCAATCAGGTCTGCGCGCCTGCCTGGGGACTGCGTGTGCTCATCCATCATCGGCGTTGAGTGCGTCCAACTGTTCAAAGGACAGCCAGCGATTACTCGCTGCGGTTGCGGACACCAACATTCTACACATGCGATCCAGAGCTCCGCCGTTGTGCCAGCTGCTCTTGTTCTTGCGCTGCCTCGCCAGCTGGTTGTGCTGTTGTTGCTGCTGCTGGTCTTGTTTGCGGTGTGTAACTCTTTCACTCCGCTTATGAGTTATGGCTGTGTACCGGCAGCAGTGGCCTTGTCATTAAAGCCAGCAAAGCGATCAACGCACACATGCATCAAGATCGAATTGCACATCCACAACGTGTATAATATTTATTAAGCACGCTTGGCCCCAGCTATGCCATTATGTCGTCGCCGTCGCCATCATCTTTGTTGTGCGATTTGTTGTGGCTGCTGTGGGGGGAGGGTAGGCGGTGGGTACACCTTCCTTCCTGGTCTATAGCTTTGCAATTGTAATTGTGCAATTGTTGCAACATGTTGTTGGGTGTTTTTTTATTGCTGCATTTGTTGTTGTATTGCTTACTTGTTGCTTTGACCAGCGGACATGCTGGCATGTCAGTAGTGGAAATGACTTCCAGCCGCTCTGTCGCATGGCTATTCATATGTGTTCGTATGCGTGTGTGTTCTACAACTATCGAACAAGTGTAGGCAACATGCGTCACTTTTGTAGACCGCCGTCACACACCCTGTTCCACGAATATTCCTGCGAAAGAACTACTAAATTATATACGTACTCACAATTTAGGGATGCCTGCTTTGTATTTGCTTTTTTGGCCATTTTTTTAGAAAGGCTTCAATGCATTTCTCTCTATATTCAACAAAGTTAGGAAAGCGACGGTTAGGCTTCTGTCTTGTAGGTTTATTTAAATAGGAATAGCAGGTAAACCTCGAAGGTTTCTAAACCTGTTATTTCCTTGTACCGGAACAGATCTGGATACACCCAGTCAAAAAGTCCATTGCAGGTTCCATAGCTTCATTTTATCAGGTACATATAAAAAAAGTTAAGTATCTCATGAGTCTTCGAGTTGCCGAAACACAGAAAACATAGCAATTGGGTAGAGATCTTTAAAGTTGTATTGTCTGGTTCTTAATTTTTGTTCTTTAGGATGGTCATAACTGTTTACGACGACCTTAAAGTCTTCGAATCCTCAGAATCTGCTGCTTTAACTTTGTTATAATTTTTTTGTTCCATAAGTTCGAGGAAAGCTACCGAGTTCTTGTCGGATATAAAGCTTAGTCCATTCCGCTGCCTTAGATCCGGTTGTCGTAGACATATAATATTATATTTTACCGAGAAAATATAAGTTATACTGCTACCAGAGATATCGATAAATCCTGTGGACAACTGGAATATATTTTTTGCTAGCTGAAGTCGACGTGTGGTCGCGATTAGAAATAACTTGTTCCTATAAAGTTTAACTTACCCTGAATCCGAACTTGGAAACAGGCCAGGTACATATACGATCGGGCATCGCCAGCTTCTTCTTCTTTATTGGCGTAGACACTGCTTACGCTGTTATAGCCGAGTTTACAACTGCGCGCCAGTCGTTCTTCCTTTTCGCTGTTTGGCGCCATTTGAAAATGCCAAGTGTAGACAGGTCCTTTTCCATTGAATACTTACAGAGCTGGAGTGTTTTCGTTCATTCGGATAACATGACCTAGTCACCGTAGCCACTGTTTCTAAATTTGCCGAACTATGTTAGTCTCGTCGTATGTACTATATATCTCGTCCAGCTCATCGTTCCATCGACTGCGGTATTAGCAGTTGCCAATGCGCAAAGAACCATAAATCTTCCGCAGAACCTTTCTCTCGAAAATTCGTAACGCCAACGCATCAGTTGTTGTCATCATCCATGCCTCTGCACCATATATTAGGAAGGGAATGATGAGTGACTTGTAGTATTTGGTCTTTGTTCGTCAAGAGAAAACTTTACTCCTCAATTGCCTACTCAGTCCGAAGCAGCACCTTTTGGCAAGAGTTATTCTGCGTTGGATTTCGAGGCTGACATTGTTGTTGCTGTTAATACTGGTTCCAAGATAGACGAAACTATCTACCACTTCGAAGTTATGACTGTCAACAGTGACGTGGGAGCCAAGTCGCGAGTGCGATGACAGTTCGTTTGATGACAGGAGATATTTCGTCTTACCCTCGTTCACAACCAGACCCATACGCTTCGCTTCCTTATGCAGTCTGGAGAAAGCAGAACTGCATGATATCAATATCTGCAGTCAACGTGTGGGAGTCGCCTTCTCTCAAACCTCGTTTGGTATCGAACGGCTCGGAGAGGGGGATCTATGGCTCCAGTTATAAAACTCATATACATATTAATAATTATAGTTTTTTAAGTATAATTTGATACATGGCAACCCTGAATTCAAGATACATATGGCTTATGCCTGCTTGTCTGTCTGCACAAATGCCTGCATGTCTAATATGCGAGTTTATTTTTATGTTAACTAAAATAGCTCTCCATTGTAGATCCCTATAGCTGCCATGGTTGATAGGCACTTTGCTGTTGTTGGCATTTGTGTTTCCTTAATGTTAGTAATACGGTTCGAGTTCGGGTTCGGGTTTTCGCTCAGCACTTCCTTAATCTGATGATTTATTTTGCCTTCATTTCAATTGCACGTAAATTGCATTTTCATATTACTTAAAGACGCATTCATATTCGCACAAGTGCCTGCACACGCACACACACACACACACTCATGCATATACACATATGTTGATAAATATAGGCGCATTGAGGAACCAGACGGGTCTTCAAGTAAATTGAGCTGCCTTGAGTTACCGCAACTCCAATGCGTTTTCACATACACACGCATACAAACTCATACACTAGCATATACATACAGACATGTGTAAAATATTGAAGTAGACAAGATTATGGGTATTAGAAGAGCACTTAAGAAACATTATATATTTTACTGTAAATAAATTTGTTTTTATCTATGTATATACTGACAACTATATCGAGTATTGTTTATAAATAAATAATTATTATTAACACTCATTTGAACTAACGGTTTCTTATCGATTCGAATAAGTGCCATAATCATGATTTTAAGTAATAATATAATATAGGTGGATATGTAATTGGGAACTAAGAAATGTTATGTCTTTCTGAATATGGGAAATGTGCTCAGAGGCTTAAAATTTGCTACCGAGGCGGCTGGATTGCTACCAGAAAATATCATTATACCCTGATTACGCTTTATTAAGTTTCCCACGGAGTTTGTAACACCCAGAAGGAAGCGTCGGAGACCCCATAAAGTATAGATAAATGATCAGTATGTTGAGCTGAGTCGATTTAGCCATGTCCGTCTGTCTGTCTGTCCATCTGTATATATACGAACTAGTCCCTCAGTTTTTATACTCACGCAACAAAGTTGCTAAGGAGAGTATTATAGTTTTGTTCACATAACGGTTGTTTGTAAGTCCTAAAACTAAAAGAGTCAGATATAGGGTTATATATACCAAAGTGATCAGGGTGACGAGTAGAGTTTAAATCCGGATGTCTGTCTGTCCGTCCGTCCGTCTGTCGGTCCGTCTGTCCGTCCGTCTGTCCGTCCGTCCGTGCAAGCTGTAACTTGAGTAAAAATTGAGATATCATAATGAAACTTGGTACACGTATTTCTTGGCTCCATAAGAAGGTTAAGTTCGAAGATGGGCAAAATCGGCCCACTGCCACGCCCACAAAATGGCGGAAACCGGAAACCGAAAACCTATAAAGTGTCATAACTAAGCCATAAGTAAAGATATTAAAGTGAAATTTGGCACAAAGAATCGCATTAGAAAGGGGCATATTTGTACGCAATTTTTTTGGAAAAGTGGGCGTGGCCCCGCCCCCTACTAAGTTTTTTGTATATATCTCGGAAACTACTATAGCTATGTCAACCAAACTCTACAGTGTCGTTTCCTTCATACATTTCCATATACAGTTCAAAAATGGAAAAAATTGGATAATAACCACGCCCACCTCCCATACAAAGGTTATGTTGAAAATCACTAAAAGTGCGTTAACCGACTAACAAAAAACGTCAGAAACACTAAATTTTACGGAAGAAATGGCAGAAGGAAGCTGCACCCAGGCTTTTTTAAAAATTGAAAATGGGCGTGGCGTCGCCCACTTATGGACCAAAAACCATATCTCGGGAACTACTCGACCGATTTCAATGAAATTCGGTATATGATATTTTCTTAACACTCTGATGACATGTACAAAATATGGTGAAATCGGTTCACAACCACGCCTTCTTCCAATATAACGCTATTTTGAATTCCATCTGATGCCTTCTCTGTATAATATATACATACATTAGGAACCAATGATGATAGCGGAATAAAACTTTACAAAAATACGGTATTTGAAAAATATGTAAATGACGGATAATGAAATCTCGATTATCACTTTATCATGCGAGAGTATAAAATGTTCGGTGACACCCGAACTTAGCGCTTCCTTACTTGTTAAGATATCGTTTTGTAATTTTGCAAACAACATTTTCTCTTCAAGTATTTACTCATTTGACGGAACTGCTAATATTAGACCACTATAGCATATAGCTGCCATACAAACTGAACGATCGGAATCTAGTGCTGGTATGGAAAACTTTTGCAATGGACGAGATATAAGGCAACAATGTAATATCGGAAGAAATTTTTCAGATCGGCTCACTATAGCATATAGCTGCCATACAAACCGAACGATCGAAATCAAGGGCTGGTATGGAAAACTTAAATTTTGTGTGCGGAATCAAATTTTTGGTGCTGAAATGTTCAGATTATGGGTGAAAGGCCTTCGGTGATAATTGTTTGTCGTACAAATTATTCAAAGAGGGTCGAGAACGCGTTGACAACGAACCACGTCCAGAACGGCCATTAACATCAACTGATGATCAACACGTCAATAAAATAAAGGAATTGGTGCTTGAGAATCGAGAATTAAGAGACAGAGATCTGACTGGCAACGTTGGAATAGCGACAGGATCAGTGAAAACCATTTGGAAAGATTTTTGGGCCTAAGAAAATTATTGGTAACAAAATCACAAATTTTTTCGAAAAACAGCGTTGCATTAACGTCTTTGAAACAATGCTTTCCGACTGTCAGAATGTCATGAAACGTATTATTACTGGCGATGAGTCTTGAGTCTTTGCTTACAACCCGAAAACAGACGATCAATGGGCCGAATATCGTAGCAAAGGTGCGCCGAAGCCGAAAAACCACGTCAAAGCAGGTAAAAATCAAGGTTATGTTCACAGTTTTCCTCGATTATCGAGGTGTGGAGCACTCCAAATGCCTTTCCATAGGCCACAGGCTTGCGTTTTGCACCACGAGTATGCACCGTTGCATACTGCATTGATTCTTCATGAGTTTTTCGCCAAATTTTCAACCAATGTCGTGCCGCAATCACCGCATTCGTTCCCCGAGATTCATTATGGTACCTCACATACCAATACCAGTTATATGGAATAAATTCGCCCGGATCTTATATAATTTTTATACGGAGTCTAGGCCAAGTTTTCGCTCAATTTTATCCAGTTTAGACACAAGAGAGCATTATTATTGGGCAACGATTTTCTCTGAATTCCTATACAACACCTCACATACTGAATGTGGGGGTCATTCGCTAAAAAGCCAGAAAATGTGGTCCACATATTTGATATCTGAAGACTTGAACAGGTGTGATATGTACGTTTTCCACAATTTTTAGACGTGAGATAACATACGCCAAAGCTGCTTATGAAAAGTTTTATTTCGTTTAATTGGTGACCGTATTATATATCCAGAGTTCGGCATAAGGTAGCTTAGTACGCTGCCGGACCACTGTTGCATATTTCAAGGAGAGGTTTTTGCTATGGATAAAGTCGCCGAACTAGTCTCTAATGTAAAGCAGGCAACTTCAGAGTCAACATCTACGTTGGCAGCCAAGCAGCAATGAAAGCAGTAATCTTGTATCGCATATCGGCCAAAGTGTCTTGAGAAGTAGGGCAGCAGTGGAGAGTTCCGCTAGAAATAAGCGGTTTAATGATTACATCGAAATTGAGTGGTGTATGGTAGATCGAGATGACAGTAGAAAATATCAAGAGCAAGGCACCAGTAACAATGAAGCATCTCTCGTGCACTTATTCCACACTAAGAACACTTTTGGGTTGCCCATGGTACGAAACACTGCAAGAGGTGTCGATAGTGAGGTCTCAGAAACTTTGAAACCCACGTCAAGCGCTGGCATCCTGAAAGATTGCTACTTCTCATGAACTACGTAACATTCCAACAGACATCGCTAAGGACCAAAATTGTTCTATGTGCGTCACTCGACTCTAGCAGACTAACCTAACCTAACCTGGTCTATGCGTGGCTCTCGAGCTTACCAGACTAATTTAACCCAACCTAAAATTGAGATATATGAAAAAAAGCGAGTGAGGAGTGTTTGAGAGAATGATTTTGCGGAAGATTTATGGTCCTTTGCGCATAAGCAAATAAGGTGAGTATCGCAGTCGGTGGAACGATGAGCTGTATGAGATACGAGTATACGACGACATTGACTTAGTTCAGCGAATCAAGAGTCGAGCGGCTACGCTCAAGGTCATGCCGTCCGTATGGAAGAGAACACTTCAGCTTTGAAGGTTTTCGATTCAGAGGGGTAGCAGAGGAAGAGGAAGACCTCTACTCCGTTGGAGGAATCAGATGGAGAAGGACTTGGCTGTACTTAGTATCCCGAATTGGCGCAAAAAGCGAAAAGTAGGGTGCCTACGCTAGTAAAGAAAATATTGTGGTTATCATATATTAGTTTTCAAGTAAACCATGCCAGTAACCTTTGTAGAATAGACTGGAGTTTGCAGTAGAAAAAAATAAAAAACTTTTTAAGGCTCCAAAACGTAAGCTTTGCGTAAATTTTTTGATTTATTGAGTTAAGCCTCCTTTGGTAAACGCATTCAATGCATAAATATGTCTATATATTAATGAAAGCACAATACAAAACTCCCATGTAACTCTCGAGCACTTTAAACCCCATTTATACTCGACCACTTGCATGCCACCGCGGAGTCTGCTTCAAATAACGGTATGGATTTTCGCAGGCAAATGCTTGACATGAATTCCGTGCGTCATTGCAACGCTTTCGATTGGGTAAAAGTGTTTGCATTTGCGTTTTGCCTTCGGCGTCATTATTCAGGGAAATGCCAAATTTGTGTTGCACCCAAAATGTCAAGGTCGGAGAGGTCTGTGCGCCGGCTGTGCGGCTCGCCTGCATGTGTCGGCTTGCAAGCGATGTGGAAATTGAAACCGCTTTGAGTGACGTGTATTTAGTTTAAGTGATCTTAAGCGCATATTTACATAAGGGGTTGAGCTCGTTAAAAGCGCCACGAGAGCAGCAAGACGAGACTAACGTTGTGCGCCGGTCGCATATCAGTGCGTGTGTTGGTTTGTGTTTTTGTGCATGTGAGAAAAGCGTATAATCATTGTTTGACCGCTGACATGCTGACACAGTAACACGTGCAACATATTGCATTCGACTTGCCTCCAAACTTAAGTGCCACTTGGCCATTTGCTAAGTAACCGTGTGCCATTTCAACGTAGTCATGGGCAAAATACAAAAAAAAATCAAAAAACTAAGCGCTGAGTGCTGGCAAGTAGATGTATGTATGTGTGCGCTTGTTGTAGTGAACTTTTCCCATTGCCATGTGCTGCAGTGCAGTTTAGCGACTTTTACCTAAATTGTTGCAGGAAAAGTGTTGGTAAACATCGAACTATAATCGCCATTTTTTCGACTTTTATTTTCTACAATGTTCGAAGTTAGTATTCGAAGACTTTTCGTTGCACAGTTAGATTTCACTAAACACACTTTGCAATCATCAACGCCGTTACAGCGAAAAGGCGCCACCGATGCGTATCACTGTGGCAATTAATGTAACGCGGCCACAATGTTGATAAACATCAAGTGTTGATAAACATTGATTTGTTGCATTTCGCAGTCGATTGCGATTATTCCACCGAATACGAAGCGTTACGATATGAGCGCTTAACGGAGTTGTTCGTTAAATTACAACAAAAGCGCTGTTGTCAATAATAAACAACAACAAAAACAAAAACAGCAACAACAACAATAAGAGCACAGTACGCGCACAGCAACATTGCAGTGTTGTGTTGCAATTTAAACGACAACAACATTACTAGTGAATGTTGCTCAAATGCGTTTGTTTTTGTTGTTGCAACACAAATTTCCTACCATTGATGCGAGCAATTCTCAGCGTTGTTCGCAAGTCAGCGCACTTATCGATTTTTTTTATTGTTGTTGTACTGCTAGTAGTATCATTTGTTGTTGCAGTTTTATTGTTGTTGCTATTGTTAAGTGTGTTATGCTTGATTCGCCTCCTGCGATTGTGCGGAATTTCTCAATTTTCGCACATTTTCACACTCGCGCATTTCGCCGAAGCCGAGGTGCCAAGCGCAGTTGTCGAACAAGCGTGTAAGCATCTCATTCGATTGACCCACTTCGTTAAGAGGCAACGGTGCAGAGATATTTTCAGGCGCTACGCGCTTGCAACATGCTTACATGCAACATATGTCTGTATGTATGTATGTATATGTTGCAGCATTTCTGTTGATGCAAATGTGTGCGATATACTAGGAAGCGCACACACATACAAACCGACATACGTTGCTGCACATGCCCCAACACTCACATGTCGCTCCACTTGCTCCTAGCACTAGCGAGCTTGCGTCTGCTGCGGACAGTTTTTCATTTTAATGAGCTTCAACTTGGTCTTGTCTTTATTTGTGTTGTCCAATATTTTATTTCAATGCTTCAATTAAAAGCGTTTGCTGACAGTTTTGTTGTATATGCTCTGCTCGAAAAATGCGTTATGAATGGAAATGTGCTAACTGTATTTTGAACATGAAACGGAAATCGAACTTTTGCTTGTAGAATTTCTTGTTAACAACAACATTTTGGCTAATCCAGAGAAAGTCTTTACCCAGGCAATACATACATCAATATCTTTTATGTAAGGTTAGCAGAAACTCAGATAACTTAACTAAGTTAAGTTAAGTTAAGTTAAGTTAAGTTATGCTCTGCCCATTTTTATGGTAAATCTTTCCCAAAATAATGAATCAAGTCAATTTTTGATATTCCCTTTCGATATGCACCGTATTCAGCGTGTTCTGCATTCACCTAAATACATGGTTGTCGGAGTGGGCAACATTTGTGCTATATGGCGGGTGCAGCAAAAATCCTCAGCCGCTGTTTTCCAAACCATTTTTAACCAGTCTTGCAGCATGAGATCGAGTGTTGTCATGACGGAAAATAAGTGCATCGTGTCTATCCCAAAATTCCGGTCAGTTGTTGACAATCGCTCCTTTCAATTTGATTAGTTGTTGTCGATAACCTTCCCCACTAATGATTTCACCAAGTTTTAGGAACTTATAATACAGCACGCTCTCTTGATCCCAACAAATATCGAGTACTACTTGCGCTATTTTCATTTCTTCATCTTTATTGGCGGTGTCCACGCTTAAGCGGTTATAGCCGAGGTTACAACATTGCACAAGTCCTTCTTTCTTTTCGCTGTTTAGCACCAATTGGAGATTCCAAGTGTAGCCAGGTCCTTCTCCACCTGGTCTTTCCAACAGAGTAGAGATCTTCCTCTTCCTCTGCTTCCACCGGCGGGTATTGCGTTGAATGCTGTCAGAGCTGAAGTGTTTTCACCATTCGGACGACATGATCTAGCCAGCATTGCCGTTGTCTCTTAATTCGCTGAACTATGTCACTGCCGTCGTATATCTCGTACAGCTCATTGTTCTATAAACTGCGGTATTCGCCGTTGCCAATGCGCAAAGGACCATAAATCTTCGTTGGTCGTCAAAAGAAGATTTTACTTCTCAGTACACTTCACTCAGTTTTCGCCTCATTTGAACCGCATTTTTAACCTTTAGATAGTAAAACAGTAAAATATGCCAAAAATGCTGTTTTTGATCTTACATCTTCGTTAGGATAGCAACAAAAACTTTTCCACAAAACTTGAGAAAATTGTTTACAAACGAGCAGCTCTTCAAATATACCGGGTTTTCCACTAAGGATTTTGAGCGTACACTTTCTTTACATAATGTTCAAGTGCCAATAAGACAAAGAACCGCCCGAAGTAAGTAGAATGTTGCTGCAGATCAGGCTGTGCTGATGACCACAATTTGTCGATTTCAAGACGTTCTCAAGAATCGGGACTGTCGCAAATCACAATCGTTGTATCGTAAAATTATTTATATTCAAGAACTAAAGCCATTGGCCCACCGTCAACGTCGTGAATTTGCTGATTTTGCCTTGGAACAACTTGAAAACGTCAACGTTTTTTTTTCGTCGATCATCTTCTCTGAAGAGGCTCTTTTTCATCTGAGTGGTGCGGTAAATAAACAAAAACAATCGATTGTGGTGCGAAGAAAATCCACCTAAATTGACAGTTTGATATGGTTTTTGCTCTGGTGGAATCATCGATTCGTACTTTTTTCGAAATGAAGCTGGTGACACCGTTACTGTCAATGGAGAGCGGTTTAGATCGATGATAATCAACTTTTTATGGCCGCAATTGGAAGAAGTTGATCTTGACAGCATCTGGTTCCAAAAAGATGGGGTAAGGTGCCACACAGTACGTGCAACAACCGAATTATTGCGAGCAAAGTTTGAAGATTCATTCATTTCAAGAAATTGTGACATTGAATGGCCTCCAAGAAGTTGTGATTTAACATCATTTAACTACTTCTTGCGCTGTAATTTGAAGTCATTAGTCTTTAGCAATAAACTAGACTCTCTTCAAGTCTCTTTAGAAGTCAATATTGAACATGCTATTCATGACATAAGACTTGATTTAGTGGAAAAAGTTGTCGAAATTTGGATTCTTCGAATTCGTTGCTGCAAAAGTAGTCGTGGAGGCCATTTGGATGATGTCATCATATCATTCTTATTGGAAAAAACCCTGTATAACAGTAAAGCGATTAAGTGTTCACACTGTTCACTGCGAAAAAATTCAATAAGATCAGCTTTTGTTAGCAGACACATTTTGCCTTAAAATTTTCTAAAAATTAAAAGCAAGATTGATTGTCTCCATAATTTTCACCATTAAAAAATACAAAAATAATCAAAATGCTAATATTTTAATTTCGTACAACTGCGGGCGATTCAAAAACTTAAGAGTACAAAAAAAAGCACCTCTAAATACTAAACAATTGCGCGCACTCCATAAGTGCAAGCAATTGCTCACTCGCTCGCTACCCAGGCAGGCGCGCCACAAATCGCCAGAAGAGGCTGCGATCCTTTATGACAAGAAAAAACTCATCTTCGCCAACAGCTATGTGCAGTTATGTATGTGTGAGTAATGGCTGAAAGTACTGGACAATTTCGACACAGCAACAAAACAACTTTCTAGCGGGTGCCGCAGCGGTGGTTGAGCGCGGAGCGCAGCGCTGGCGAGCGCGCTGATTGAATGTGCAGTCCATATATTTGCGCTGATATTCGCGGAGTAATAATTTAGAGAGCGTTGGCGAAATCATCTTTATATATATTTTTATAAATATGTTTGCTTTTGTTTGTTATTGTGTTGACAGTGCAGCGTGCAGTTGAGTGCAACAACACTGGTAACCCATTGCCACAGGATGTTTGTGTCGATTAAGTTGTCGGTCGGTTGCATAATCGCGTGATTAATTTTGAGCGAGAATTTCTTCATATTTAATGCTTTTGGACAACATAACTACACGTTGACAGAGTGCGCCGGCGAGTGGCCAAGTTGGTGGAAGCGGTTCGAGGGGCGTAATGACGCAGGCATTGGCTTTGGTGGCGTAAAACTAGGCGATGCGCGTCATCAATTATAACCACATGCTGATGCAGTTATTAAACTCAACATATGTGTATATAATCCATTATTATATATGTGTATATATTAAACTTATATATATATATATAGAAATATATGTATGTACATAGTGAAGTTGTGCCGCTTCAAAGGCATGTTGCAAGAGTGGGCTGTCGAATGCGCGCCAGCTGCCGTTGCACCGCCTTATATGTATGTATGTTTGTATGCTTATGAATATATATCTGTGTATATGTTTGTATATATACGAATATACATATTCAATGTCGCCGCGCCGCAATTTCGCTTTGTTATTACATGACATTTTATGATATAATTCAATTAAAGTTATTTATGTGCTCAGTTTATATTGACAGCAATATATGGTTAATGTGCATAATAAAGTGAATTGAAAAGTTGTGCTTTTGGCGTTGCATACGAGAATATATGTATGTATGTGTGTAAGTACAACTACATATATGAGTGGCATGCAACGGTAAATACGCTTTCATTGGCGAGACTTTTATTAATTGTTCGCAGTTGCCTCGCATAGCTATTGTGAGTATATACCATATACACACACACATATAAGTCCATATAAATATATATTTATTTAAGTGTTTGTGGAAAGTCTTTAGAATATACATACATACATATGTATGTATGTATACAATAGCATACATATGTTCAACTTGTTTCCTACATTAGGTTAGCTGCAAGACTAATTAGCCAAATAAGCGATTATGATGGAATACTGTGATTTGTTCAGAATGATGCTTAAAAAACGGTTTCTGATCGACTTTAAAAGTGATTCATTAAAATGGAAAAATATATGTTATTAAAGTATATTACTCAATGTGTAATTTTATATATAAATTCAACCCACTTAAAGGCTAATTTCTATGAGTGATACAGATTAATGACCGTGTGCTTGTTTGAAATATTGGAAAAAAGTTGTGATTGTCATGGTTTCTAATATTTCATGCGACACTGTGTAAGTTTTGTGAAAATCATGTCACCTGTTTTTCTTTCACCACTTAGCAACAATCGTGCGAGGCGTAAAATGAGCTTTTACGAGGACAGTACGATACGTACTTAGCCTTTTTATTCGCCAATATCCTAAGAGCCGTTTATTATCTACAATCTTCTAGGCGGTTACTGCCAAAATTTTAGCCAAATCAAACCATCTGAACAACAAAAATTAGTTAAGCGTATTTGCAGGCCTTCAGTTTTTGATGAGCTGCGCTCAAATGCCTCAAAAATTAGTAGTTAGGGTTTGAAGTTCTCGATCTCCTATTGGTAGATTGCCGCTTCAAGGAGCATGAAATAATTGAGATATAATATGATGGGGATCTCAAAAGAACTCATGATACATTCTCTGCGTAGAGTATTAGGGATGAGAAAGCTGTCAGCGCGATGAGTGTATCGTCTGCAGTTTTTGACGCTGTTGAAATACTATCCGAAGAGTTTCTATGTTACTACGTGGTCATCGACGAAACATGCAACCACTGCTGTACTTTAGATACAAAGAACAGTTGAGAGAATGGACTGGCACAGCTGCTTTGAAAATACGATGACTGTTTTGCTGAATTCCATTTTATGATAAGTTCAATAAGTGATCTATAGCGAATACTTAGAACGGGCAAAATGGTTCACTGGACTCTATTCTGTCAAATTATTGGATCAATAATTAAGTAGCGTTGACTTTGTCGAAAGAGACGGTCTCATTTTACTAAGGAAAAGTGCTCTTCTACTATAATAATGCACCCGCGGCCATTCCCTGACCAAATTTGTTGGATTTGACTTCTCGAATCCACTGTATTCCTCAGATTTGACCCGGTACGGTTGTTTCCAATTAAATACAAAATAGCGGTACTGGGATGTCTGCAAATATGCACTCATAAGTATCTAAGTCATGACCTCCCAAATGCGGAACAACTAAAAAGGAAGTTTAGAATTCTTTCCACCTCATCTTCTTCCATAGAGCTTCTGCAAATGGGGTCTGATAAGATTCCCAACCTTACAGCATGGACGCCAATAGTACAATGGACTGTTAAAAGCTCCACAACTAGGGAGCGGTTAGCCTTACTGAGGCCAAAGAGATCACTAAATATCTTGCGATCGATCTTGGGCCAAAAGGCTTTTGCGACAGCGCATGCGCCGATGGTGGTCCAGCGCTGGCCAAGTTTCCGCGAAGCTCAGCTATCTAGTAGTAGAACACAAGAGGATACGGGAGCACCGATGCGCTCCCATTCTACCGATAGCGGTGCTATGGTGCCTTTCCTTGCTAGCTCATCAGCTTTACAATTTCCTGCGATTCCGCTATGGCCGGGCAGCCATACGGGTCTTATCACAAAGACACTGTAAATGAGTTCAAGGCTAGTAAATGGTAGGCTTACTCTAGTGTAAAGTTTCGCTGAAAAGGGTTTATCCTTGATAGAAAGCTTTCGTGAAATATTGAATGTCGTCCGAATGGATGAAAACGCTCCAGCTCTGAAAAGAAACGCATCTCCGAAAGCAGAGGAAAAGGAAGATCTCCACTCCGTTGGAAAGATCAGGTGGAGAAGGACACTGGCTGCACTTGATATCTTGAATTGGTGCCAAACTGCGAAAAGAAGAAACGACTGGCGCGCTATTGCAAACTCTGTAAACTCGGCTATAACTGCGAAGTTTCTTCGTCAGGTGAAGGGCTAGAAAGCTTAAACGTGTCCAAAGAGCGGCTCTCATCGGCATCTCCGATGCAATACCGACTATAACAGCAATTTTCTTTTTAACCACGGGCCCTGTGAACATTGCTGACAGGTGTATTGCTGCGAAGTGTACTATAAGGCTCAGGGAAGCTGGGTATATGAAAGGGTTGGAACAAAGATACGCCGAAATTCTCTCCACCTTCCACTGTATTCATGAAAATTTATATACCGACAGGGGAACTGTAGTTGGGGAGAAGTCGCTGGAGAAGAAACGTAGTGAGCTTTTAATGGTAGTTTTCTGAAAGCCTCTCTCCGTCAACCTTGGCTTTAGGCTACCAAGGCTTAGATCACTCTAGTGTTTTTTCATGCAGAAATTGCTGTTATTAAGGTGGCGGTATACGTACTTCTACGAAGTGCAGTCTCTTACAAGAAGGTGATCATTCCCTTCTACAGCAGAGCAGAAATACTAGTGCTGAGTTCGCTAACTGTGCCCTCAAAGCTAGTCAATGAGTGTCTGTTGTCATTAATTAGAAATGGCATCAGCCTACTTCATCATCAGACTCAGAAGGAGAGCCAGAAGTTGAATTTCCAATGACATTTTAAGCTCGACGACCAGTCGTGTGCCTCGCAGTCGCCTTCTGGCCTAGAGTAGAACGTAAGATAACTACTGAACTTCTTGGTCTGTACAAAGTTCATCTTGCCGCAATCGTTGGAGTTCCTACTAGGCTCTGTCCAAAAGGCATTCATGCGGCAAGGCTTAAAATCTTGTCAGACGCTAGTTGTCAAAGTTGTATGGAGGAGGGTGAGGTGAAAACATCCAGTCCATTGTCCAGGCAGAAACAGAAGAAATAACCGAATCAGATGCTAGGTATCTCAACAAATTTGTGTTAGGTTAAAAGCGCTTTGTCGATCTGTAAGGGTCTTACGGTCCAGTATATAGGAGTTTTTAGGTACCACAACGAACCGGCATTCCAAGTTGTCCAAGTGAGATTTCTCTTATAATCGATCTCTTAACCTAACCTGACCTCGCTGAAAATTACTCAACACAGTAAACTCTGACTCAAATACATATTTATGAAAGTAATTTGTGGTATATCATGTAATCAAATTTGACCCGGACTGTCGAGAACTGAAAAAGATTTTCATAGAGATGGAGTTGAAACTCCACACGAACATAAAAAGCTTGTACAAATCTAGCACGCACACAGTTTGTTAAGATCAGTCCGGGTCAAATTTGATCAGATGTTATTATTGAATTTAATTGCAAGAAATTCACTTTCAGTAAATTATTGAGTCTTCTTCGATTATTTTCTCGCAGCTTCGATAATTTATAAGTGTTGTTAATAAATTACCGTTTATAATATTATAATTACAAAGAAAGATAATGAGGCTTCGATGGAATTCGTTGCGGCAGGTGCTCCGGAAAATTCCAAAAATTTTAATGTGCCTGCCTGCTAACGATCAATTGAGCGGTAATTATGATTGATGAAAGTGGCAAGAAATTTTTTTACCATAAAAATCTGAAATTACTTACACTTTCACTTGTGTTGAGAACGATTTATTTGACTTT
The DNA here is from genome assembly GCF_024586455.1 of Bactrocera neohumeralis. Classification (NCBI taxonomy): domain Eukaryota; kingdom Metazoa; phylum Arthropoda; class Insecta; order Diptera; family Tephritidae; genus Bactrocera; species Bactrocera neohumeralis. The sequence goes on from NC_065919.1 coordinate 67,864,644, forward strand.
TATTGATATTTATTTATGAGGAGATATAAATTCATGTGTGAACAGAACTTATTGCCAAATGAATTCAAATCGGTTAGTTTTACGGTTGTTTTTTGGGTAGTATATAAAGATATTAATGTTCTTATGTTTATATATATTTTTTTTACGAAAAAATTGGCTTGAAACAAAAGCAAAAACAAAAGTGTTAATCACAACAAAATGTCGCATAATATATCTACAATTTATGCGTTTTAATTAACCGCTACTTTATGGTGTTAAAACATAAATTAAATCAATGAAACAAAAGACCGCCGAAGACAATGTCAAAACAAAGCTACCGAATTCTCGAATGAAATTTAAATTTTTATAATTACTGCGATTTTTAAAACTATATTAATACATACATACATACTTATGTGGATATGCAGATGCGTGCTTATGTTAGTGAAAAGCCATTTGCATTGAGAAACAATAATTAAACAGCAGATAAGTCAATTAAAGTGCCACCAACAGCCGCTTAATTTGAATAAATGTCCGCGCGAAGCGGCGAGTGAATGAATGCGTGATCAAATCTACACACACATCACTCTACTCATAAATACATACATACATATGTATGTGTGTGAATGTGCGTGCGCTTCTGGCGACTAAACGCTACCAAACATAACATTACTGTCGCATTAATCACATCAACTCAATAAAAGAAACATCAAATAAAGTAACTGGATAAGCCGGCAAAGATCCGAACGTCGACAAACGTGCTAACGGGGTTTGGGTGCTGATGGACAAATGGTTTTTGAAAGCTACCTAATATAATATATTCAAACGTTTTCGCTTATCTGTGGATTTGATGACTCCATTAAGTTAACATAAACATAACTGAGCAATCAGATAAAGTTGAAAGAGAAATGATTTTTTAAAAACTTCACAAAATGATTTGTGGACTTGAACTGCATGCTTTGAAAGCAATTTATCTGAATTTTGCAAATTATAGCATTTTTTAAGGTGAAAGGTTTATCGCAAGTTCCTAAGTAAATAGTAGATAGTCAGGCTCTAATTGAGTCGTCAATATGGGCTATTATAAAGCTTGGTGATAAGAGAATGCACGAACTGATGATGTCTATAAATAAATATTTGTCGAACCCAAATTCAGTTTTCGTGAATAAATTACTAATTGGCGAGTTTTCTTTCGACTCTTTCTACGGGAAGCAATTGTGCTCTTTATTCTCACCATTCTTGTGTACGTTGAGGGGTACCTCGCATTCGGCTATCGCGTCCTAATATCAGTAGAATAATCTTATATCATTCCCGGGACCCATATTCCATCAATTGTTGGAGAAAAAATATGTTAAAAATTATTGCAGAGAGTCAGCCGCCCCCAGAACTGCATGTCCGGAAATTGTCCCCGATCTAAACCTACTCTCTCCCTCTCTTTCTCTTTCTCTCTCTCGGTAACTGGGAATATACGAGAGGTCCATCTGTATTCTCCTTTTGTAGTGGAATATTTAGCTTAAGCAATGGTTGTTTGTCTAGAGCCACTCGGAAAATCTTCCTTTTCGCTGTTTGGCGCCAGATGGAGATCCCAAGTGTAGTCAGGTTCTTCTCCACCTGGCATTTCCAACAAAGTGGTGGTTTTCCTATTCCTCTGCTTCCCCTGGCAGGTACTGCGTCGAATACTTTCAGAGCTGGAGTGTTTTCATCCATTCGGACGATATGACCTAGCCAGCGTATCCGCTGTCTCTTTATTCGCTGAACTATGTCAATGTCACCGGATATCTCGTACAGCTCATCGTTTCATCGAATGGGCCATTAACCATTGCCAATGGCTATAGGACCATAAATCTTCCGCAGGACCTTTCTCTCGAGAACTCGTAACGTCGACTCATTAGATGTTGTCATCGTCCATGCCTCTGTACCATATAGCTGGACGGGAATAATAAGGGATTTATAGAGCCTGGTCTTTATTCGTCAAGAGAGCATTATACTTCTCAATTACCTACTCAGTCCGAAGTAGCACCTGTTGGCAAGAGTTATTCTGGGTTGGATTTCGAGGCTAACATTGTTGCTGGTGTTAATACTGGTTCCAAGATAGGCGAAATTATCTACAACTTCGAAGTTATGACTATCAACAGTGACGTGGGAGACAAGTCGCGACTGCGGTAACTGTTCGTTTGGTGACAGGAGATATTTCGTCTTACCCTCGTTCACTACCAGACGCATTTGCTTTGTTTCGCGCGTATGTTGAGTCCAATGATATCGATGTCATCGTCGTACGCTAGCAGCTGTACACTCTTATAGAAGATTGTACCTTCTTGATTAAGCTCTTCAGCTCAAATTATTTTCTTTCTTTATCAGAGTTGCCTTGTCGGAAATCTCGTTTGGTATCGAACAGCTCGGAGCCCGAGCTTCCCGATCCTGAGGGAACTTTTGGTACTGATCAACATCAGTTTACACAGGCATATACGTTTTGCGGGGATACCAAATTCAGACATAGCGGTATAAAGGCAGCTTTGAAATCGACGAGGAGGTGATGTGTGCCGTCCTTTTTCACGGGTTTTTTCCACGATTTGGCACGAATCTTTGGTCAGTTGTTGATTTTCCAGGCTTAAAACCACACTGGTAAGGTCCAACCCGTTTGTTGACTGTGGGCTTTAATCTTTCACACAATTCGCTCTAGAACCTTATACGCGATGATTAGGAGACTTATCCCACGGTAGTTGGTGCAGATTATGGACTTTTCGTCGTCTATTTTTGGGGATTGGGGAGATCACACGTAAATTCTAATCTTCGGGCATGCTTTCATCCGACCGTTTTCTACAAAGAAGCTGATGCATGCTCCTTATTAGTTTTTCGCCGCCGTGTTTGAATAGCTCGGCCGGTAATTCAGCGGTCACCGCAGCATTATTGTTATGGAATAAAAAGTTTAACCTTGTCTAAAATAGCCTAGACGAAAACCGAAATACTTATAGAAGATTTCATTTATCTTAACTTTTGTTTTTGCAAAGTAACTACTTTTCTGAATACGCTGGCTAGGTCATGTTGTCCGAATGGACGAAAGCTCTGAAAGTATTCGACTCAGTAGCCGCCGGGGGAAGCAGAGGAAGAGGAAGACCTCCACTCTGTTGGAAGGACCAGGTGGAGAAGGACCTGACGTCGCTTGGAATATCCAATTGGCGCCACGTAGCGAAAAGAAGAAACGACTGGCGCGCTGTTCTTAACTCGGCTTTAATCGCGTAAGCGGTGTCTACGCCAGTAAAGAAGAAGAAGAACTACTTTTCTATCAAGAGTTCAAATGTTTTCCTTGATTCCAGCTTTCATAAACATATTTGTAGTACGAGAACCTAGAAGGCGCGCTGCTCTTCCACTCAGAATGAAGTTCAAGTGTATGTGGTTTCGTAAAAAAAAAACCAAAGGAAATGGCAAATGCGGTAAATGTTTACATTACAGCTTATCTTTACAATTTGCAGCTGTTGCCCACCGCCAAGCACCCAGCGCCCATCGCTTATTGCCCAACTGTCGTTCTCTGGGTGGGGCTGCAATCGACCGTCAACTTCTACACTGTCTGCGCGCACGTTGTCTCGCTGTTATTAACCTACTCCATTAAACTGATTTCAATTTCAACGCTCGCCAAAACAAAAAAAAAGCAAGAAAAACTCTGTTAGTTGTTGAAGTACTCAACTTCTAAGCCGCAAACTGGTTGCAGGGAACTGTTTTTATCATAAAAAATGCTAGTGACTTTATTTAGTTGGGCATTCATTCTTAAATGCGCCTTAAACTTTGTGCTTTTTTATTATTTGTATATTTTTTATTTTTTCCGAATTTCTTGTTGTACACTTCTAAGCAACGCCAAAGAAAAGTGAAATGCGCCTGCGCATTGACCCTGTCATTAGCTCTGGCTCTGGTTCGCTTTAACACTTGGGTTGGCACTCTTGTCATTGTTGTTATTGTTGTTTTTATTGTTGTAGCCACTCTTGTTATTGTTGCTGGCACTCTTGTCATTGTTGTTGTTGCACTTATTATTGTTATTGCACCCGTTTATGTTGCTGCTGCGCTTCTAACTGCTCGCTTGCTTGTGGCTATGTCCGAAATGCCTTGCGCGCTTCGTTCCGCTTCACTCCGCTCGCGACTCGCGCCTCGCTGCAACACTTTCACTGCGTATTTGATCTTTCAACAGCTCGTGTTTTCAATTATTAGCATTTAGCGCAACAATAACTCACTTTGTTTGAACGCACCGCGCTCTGTGACCGGCATTCGGCATTCGGCTGAGCGCCGCCAATCCGCGCTTAGCCATAATGTACTGACAAAGCGTTTATCTTACGGGCGCGTTAGCGTTTACTGTTATTATATTATTGTATATTTTGTGCAAATTGCTATGATCGTCATTGCCGTTTCGCTTTTAGTTTTTGCTTCGATTTACGCTCGCATATACCATTTTGTTTGGTTGTTGGCAAAGAATTTCACTATCGTCACTAAACGTCGGATATATTTGAGGAAATTGCGCGCAATATTCGAAACAGACAAGGAAATTTTTGGAATCAGCAAATTTTTTTTTCTCTGAAGTTAACGGTTTTTAATTGTGCGCGCATTAGAAGTTATTAGTAACACGTTCTGTAAAGAATGTGCTTCGAGCGCTTCGCTAAACTTATGGTCAACATAATGGGCCTACGGAGTGTACTATTCGCAACAGCTATCTTGGGACTCAGAATTCATTATTGGATAATAGTCAACCCTCTCAAGCGACATCGCTTCGCTTTATAGGCTCTTGAAAAGTTAGATCCGAAGTTTTCGAGCCATTTCTGGCTCAATGCGTATGTAAACGAGCAAAATTGCTACATTTGGAACAAAGAACAATTTGAAATGATTTAAGAGCTGCCATTTCTTTCAAAAAAAAAAAACAACGTTTTGGTGTGTTTGTGGACCGGAGGAATCATCGGCTTACACTCCTTCAAAAATGATGCAGCTGAGAACGTAGCCGTCCTTGGCGAGCGTTATCGCGCCATGATAACCGACTATTTGATGCCTGAAATTGGAGCTCGTTACCTCGGCGACATTTGGTTTCAACAAGACGGCGCCACTTCACACACATCGCATCAATCAATGAATTTATTGAGAGAACACTTCGGTGAGCAGATAATTTCACGTTTTGGGCCGGTCGATTGGCCATCAAGATCGTGCGATATCACACTGCTGGACTTTTTCCTGTGAGGATATGTAAAATCTAAGGTCTATGCGGTCAATCCCACCTCGATTCAGGTCTTGGAGCAAAACATCACGCGTGTCCTTCGCCAGTTAGCAGTCGAAATGCTCGAACGAGTCCTAAAAAATTGAACTCGGATGAACCATCTGAGACGGAGCCGCGGCCAACAATTTAAAGAGATAACCATTCTTTCGAATGATAATAAGCATTCCATATTAAATTAAAAGTTTCTGTGTTTTTTCTTTAGAAATGTAGAGAGCTTCGAAATGGATCGGCGTTTATTAAACCGATTATACCTTGCCTATTTTTTGAAGATACTATTGCAGAGGTTAGAAATGTCCTCAACTAGTTCAATTTCTTCTTTTCTGAAAATAGAAGTATTTTAAGCTGTTCACCATCCACTCTACCTCTTTCTCTTGTTTCCTGATCTGAGTTATTCTTCTATCATCCATTGCTTCGCGCAACATTGGGAATACCTCATCGTTTTCGATGAGAAATGCATTCTGGGTTGAGCAACTCAATACTTTATTCAACACTTTATCGTACAATTTAGTCACTTCCGCTAAATTAACCAGAAGCTAACTTATTCTGTAGAGGTCGACTGAAAAATCCGGCTCCTATGTATGCCACAAAGTTATCAACTTTGGTCCATATTTTTCGCTGGTGAAGGAATTGCTTCTGTGCTCGGAAATATTTTTTCATAGTCGTTTTGCCGATATCTTAAAACTGCTATAACAAGCGGTGGTATCAGCCGTGTCTGTAATGGCGCTGAGCTTGAGTTCAATGGCTAAAACTTTGAGATGACTACTGAAAACACTGACTTCTACCATACTCCTCTTCTACATTCATTGACTGCATGTCGAATACGATTTCCAAAGTCTTTGTTGAGGTAGCTGGTGAAGAGTTTTAGTACCAAATATTGGCACAGTTTCAAAACTAAAAGACTAAAACGCAGCGCAATTTCTTTCATATCAAGGTAAGCGCAAATGATTTGGAAACTTTTAGGGTAATTATTCACTGTGCTCACACATCTCCAAACCTCTCGAATGGCGGCTTTCTTACTCGATGAAATTAAAGTTTAGTAGGTGTTCGTGTGAACTAATTCATTAGAGCGATGCTTGGGATCTGGCCTACGGCAGCTACTAAAAGATAATGATATTGTTGTTATTATTTCGCAGTTTCTTCGCGCAGACAAACTATCAGCTGCTAATCGGGTGCAATATCCGAGCTACGAGTAGCTCTACATGGGAAGTTGTTGATAGCTCAACTAAAACGAATCGTTAACAAGATGCAATTAACCGAAATCAACTGCAACAACCAAAGCAATGCACCAAAAATAACAACAACAAAAATGGGTATATTGATAACAACAACAAAAATGTGTAATTAGTAACAGCAACAAAGCCTTCAGCAACATTGGTGTCGACAGCTGTGGCAACAAATTGCGTGCATTTTTCAAAAATTTCCCAAGCTTGTGAGTCAAGGTGTAAATTTAGGGAAATGAAAGCAACAACAAAAACACAAATACATAAATATGTGTGCAACATTAAATGAAGTTCGAAAATTTAAATATTTCTGCGGCACAATTCATTAAGCGCATTTAAGCATTTGCATATGTACACATTAATATAACTGTAAACACGAGTGTTGACGGCCAACTGCCGCGCAATAACAATATTGAATCGACCCAAGCGCAATACAGCTCAGCGCTGCGCATGCGCACACATTTTGTTTAATCAAAGCCACAATAGATATGGATCTCATGGCAGACCCTTTGCCGTTTCGACGTTCTCAGCACAAAGCGCACATTTCTAAATTTAAAGCTTAACACCAGACGCCGTTGGGCCGACCGATCGTTGGATAAATTTGTTTAAATATATGTTCATATAACTGTTTTAACACGCATCGCTGTTTGTTGTTTGCTCGTATTAAATGTGAAAGAAATAGAAAGTAATCTATTCATTAAAATTTTCGCCGGCAATCAAAATCAACGCGATCTCGGATAACAATCGCTCGGGCAGCAGCCAGCGATAGGCATCAACAAGCGTTAATCAGTGTGCGAACTCGCACAACAATTCAGTCAGTGGGTCAGCAGGCCCAAACATACACACACATGTATATATCTATGTATATTATACTATATAATTGCTGTATCTATTTATCTGCAGAAACGCGCGTAAATGGATCAATCGCAAAGAATGAAATTCTATGAAAACGATCTCCAAATGCATATATGTATACTGTACAATAAATATATACATACATATGTACTACATGTATATAGTATATGTGCGTTTGAAGTGTGCTTTCGCAGCGGAAACGCAATTAATACCGTTCGATTTTGTTTACATTTGCCGATCTTGGCCGATTTTCGGATTAATTGGATATTCATGAGCTTAAGTCAGCGCTGCTGGGCATCTTTTGTTATTTTTGTTGTTGTTAGCTGGGTAAAACTTACATATATATGTATGTATGTAAGTACTCTTGAGAGTTGTTTATTATTTGCTGTCGTTTGAGATTCTCTTGCTGATATGTAAATTTGGTAGATTCTTTTTTATTGTTGTACAAAAAGGAAGTGAATGTCAAAGCATGCGGATTTAAGTGCTTTATTTAAATCATTAATTAACCCATTTTTCAGAAAATCAGCGTTAGCTACTCTTTAGAGTTTTTTTTTTAGTTTTTTTTTGTAAACAAAACCAAACAGTTATGTAGACTAGTTAGTTAGACATAACAGTTCTTCGCAAATACTTTTATTTAAGCCAGTTTTATTGAACTTCTTTTTAAAAACTAAGACCTGCTTCAATTAATATGCATTGAGTTCAGAAGTTTATGACTTTCTAACAGAAAACCACGTTTTTTTTGCAAAATTGTATTCAATGATTCAACGAATGATGGAAATGGATTATAGCGATCTTCCAACTATTCGAAATCATGCTGATACCAAAACGCATATAAACTTAAAATTGGCCATCTTTCCAGCTAGCAGTTTCTTGAGATCTGGTCATAAGTTTATAACGATATATGACCATCATCTGATCAAATTCGACCCGTACTTTAATACAAATCCCTTTTTATTGCCTTCAAAATATGCTCCTTTTGAGCCAATACAAGCATGCCACCGATTACTCCAATTTTTCATACACTCATTGTAAGCCTCGGCTGGAACGGCCTCCATTGTCTGCAGCGAATTTTGGTTTTTTCGGTTACGGCCCGCTGGATGATTCGATATCATATTCATAAGCACACATCATGTCACCAGTAATGATACGCTTGATGCGTATAGGGTCCTCAACTATTTTGCCAAGTATTTATTATGCTACTCGATGTTGTTTTTGCGAAATATTCATGTCTTTTGACACACTTCATACGCAAAACGTTAACCAAAATGTACTGAGTCGACGCATAAGAGATGTGGAGTTCCTCTGCTCTCTCTCTCTCATTAACAGAGGTACAGCGGATAGAAAATTCGCATGAGACAAGATTTCGATGACTTCACTTCACTTTGCTTCAATCAAGCCTCAGTACCTCGGCGATTATTCCTCCCAACTCATTTTGTAATGCGATGATATACTCCATGTTAAGGTTTTCCCTTTTCGATGATTCGGAGCAGATGTTCAATCGTAATAAACCCGAGTTTTTGCAACGAAATGTGAAAACGTATGAAACAAGGCTCCATTATTTCACTCCAAAGTCCAATTGACAGTCATCCGAGTGGCTTACACGAGATGAACCCAATCTAAAGCGTGGTAAAACACAACAGACGCCAGGCAAGTTTATGGCGTCCGTATTTTGGGAAATATTTGGGATCTATAGCTACTATTACATAGCGTTATTGGACCGTTTGAAGGACGAAATCGCCGTAAAATGGAAGTGTTTGAAGAAAAGCTCAGTGCTGTTTCGCCAAGTTAATGCACGGCGTGTCAAGCGAAAAGGATGACGTTTGCAAAAAACGATATCTTAAAAATTGAGGGACTAGTTCGTAATATACAGAATTAATGAATTGGACTTCGATATTGCTTCCGTACGCACCAGGGTATAAAAAGTTCTCCAGATTAAAAATGGGCTTTATATTTCTTGTCATTAGATCTCAAAAGAACGCTCACTAGAAAAGAAATTTTCGTCGAATAAAGAGATGATCGCCAAAACTAAGGCCTATTTTGAAGCAAAGGACAAATCCTACTACAAAAATGTTACCGAAAAGTTGGAGGATCGCTTAAATCAGCGTATCACCCTTGAAGGGAGCTATCTATCTTGAATAAAAAACGAATTTTGACAAAAAAAAAATATGTTTAACTATGGTAGGTTGGAGACTTGACAATTGTTATGTTCTCTTTTGGACTTTGCTACCTGTGGAAATGATACTACCGCAATAATTTTGTAGAAAATTACTGAGTTAACACCGCTTGACAAGTTATGAATCTGATTTTATTTTAGTTAGGTAGGCTGGAAGCAAAATGTCAACCAAGAGAAGCTAAAACAATAGAAGTCAGAGAATCAGCGTCCGGCTTCATTGCAGACGTACTTATCATTTAGAAAACTTTCTAAATAAGAGTTATGAAACGTAAAACAATAACCGTTAAGTCTAATCAGATCCAAAAGGATTTCTTGGTTATTCTAAGCTCAAATTGAGGTGGCTAGGTTGATACCTCTGGATCTAGCTTTAACCGATATCTAGCATCAAATTGGTCCAGTAATCCTTTTATACTTCCTAGGTTGAAAGAGTTTTTAGACTTTTAGCAATCTCTGTCTGAACAACAGAATGATTTCAACAGATAGTTTGTCAAAGAATTTCTTCGAAACGCAGCGTTTAAAAGCCAGTCTTTATTAGACTAAAAGTATTTCTTATTGTTGAGACAGCTTTTATCTTATCATTAGCGAGCTACCTAACATTCTATGTGTACAAAGATGAATAGTCGAAATGAGCGCCTTAATCTCTCTCTCTCTCTCTCTGCCAAAGATATCAAGTACATCCATAGCACACGCGTTGTCCTCGATTTCGTTGCGAGTTGGAGGCTCTCTTCTTTTTGTTCCAATTAATTTAGTATATACACCAGTTACCTCGTATCAGTTGAGTCAATCTTCATTTGCTTAGTCCCAAATTTATCACCAAAAACATCAAGGCTTGTTAGTGAGAAAGTGATGGGGCTGAAAGTCGCAAAAACCCAAATCTTCGCGCAAATTTGCATTGACACATGGACCGTGTGGCAGTCAGAAGAAGAAGTGCGATGCTAAGTGCTGTACCGTTAAATGCAAATGAGCGCAGTCAATGTGTCACACATTTTGCGACTCTTTCTCAGGACCCACGTGTCTACCATACCTGTGTCTGCGGCATTAACCCTGTAACGGCGTCACACTGTCAAGTGTCTTGACCACTTTTTATGCGTGCGGCTTTCCGATATTTCAGCACTCTGTGCAAATACAAAAACAAATTATGAATAACAAAAGCAAAAACAAGAGCACAAATAGAGTTGAACGCAAAGTTCAACGCCATGCGACGCCGTCACTTGCAAATTTTCACTTTAAACAAATCAAAAGCTCAACTGTTTTGCATGCGAATGGCGGACGCTTGGCCCCCGGCTGGTCTTGCCGCCGCCGCCACCAATACTTTTGTCACCGCACACTCGAGCTGATAGACTTCTAAAAAGAGTTTGACTCACAATTAGCTTTACGGCTGACGCGTGCAACTAACGATACTGCTGGTGTCAACACGCTAACTGCTTTTTTTTTATTATTTTTTTTTTGTGTTTACTGGGCGAATGTCATTTGTGTGCACATATGGTTTTGTCACCGGCTGCCTTTCTATTTCATTTGCCCCAGTAAAAGTGGTTTCGCCGATTTGGCACAGCGAAGAAAGGAGCTCCATTTCCCAGCTCCAGCCTACCAGTTGCCGTTCCGCGCCAGCCGACTGTCGTCTGCCCTTCGCTGTCACAAGCTGTACGTAATAATTTCTTGTGTTTTACGGTTGTCATAAAAACGAGCAGTGAAAAATTGCAGAAATTTTAATTTCGACTTCACATTTGCTGCTTAGGCGTTATCACTCTGACGCATTGTGACACTTAACGGAAAATTTACTGTCTCTAGACCGCGGAGCAATTTAGACCATTAGCTTCAAGTTCAACAGTGTTTCCTTCAATTTTTGTTTGCCTTCTTTTCTCTCATAGATTTCTGCGATAGTGTTGTTGTTGCTTATAATTGTGTTATGTGCATATGTGGGAACTTTTTTCGAGAGGCTGCAAACTTTTAACGCTATATTTTCTTATATTTGAGCGAAATGAGTAGATTGATGTTTAAAAATTTGTATTTTGTGTGAGAAACCGAGTATTTTTTCTGCTAGTATCTGTATTATATAGGTTAAGATCGCTTCCAAAATTTATAACTTTTTTGAGTTAATATTTTCATGAAACCGCACTAGTCTCTCATATTAAATAATTAAATAATATTGTCGTTATGTAAATACTTCAAACAGTTTTATATTTATGTACCACCTGTTCTGGGCTTTGTAGTTGAAGTAGTCTTATATACATATAGATATAGAGTTAATTATAGAGATCAAATTATCCTTTGAGCACACTCCTACATACTTAGATTTAGTACGTTCGGTTAGGTAAGGTTTATAGCTTAATCCTCACAGGTATCTTACTTGGATAGCTTAGAACCCAGTCTGTTACCTGAAACTCCTCTATAATAGATAATAAGACCCTTACAAATAGACAGTTTCGGCTATGTATTCTTGTTCGCCGAAGGTGATAGCGGCACTCAAACGAGTATAATTATGAGTAGCTTGATGCTATTCGCAGTGAGGACAGACACTCCTTGACTGGCTTTGAGTGCACAGTCAGTGAACTCAGCGCTATTATTGCCGCCATATGTATGTATCGTTGCGGTACGTCTACCGTCATCGTAATAGCAGCACTTCTGCCTGAAACAGGAAATTGACGGAGAGCTCCTTAGAGAAATCGTCGCCTCTAACCTTTCCTCTCAGCTTCGACTCATCCGTGAAAAGCTCACTGCGCCTCTTCTCCATTGACTTCCCCCTCATTCCACTTATTTCTCGAATTTCGGCGTGTTTCTTCTTCGCAGCAGCACACCTGACTGCAATGTCCATGTGTGCTAATGTGTAGTACACAACGCACCAGAGATACCTATGAGTCCTTTTGGATACGTTTAAGCTTTTAACCACTTGTAGTCTTTTCGACGGCCCCCTCCAAAATAATACACAATAGAGCATTATAGGCTTGACTACGTCGTAGAGCCAAAACACCAGCTTTGCTGAGAGTCTTCACCTTTTTCTTATAGCTTCTCTACAGCGACATAAGGCAACCGATGTCTTCTTTACTCTCTTCTCAATGTTTGGTCACCATCCTTTCTATCCAGGATGAGCGCTATGTATTTCATCTTATCTACAGTTGGAAGACGTGAGCCTCCAAATGAGGAAAGCGGGACGTCTGGGCTGTTATATCTGCTAGTAAATAAAGCAATATCAGTTTTACTTGGGTTGAAAGCTAAGCCGCTACTATCCGTCTAGTTGGATGTTACGTTGGGATACCCTTCGGTTAGCTGGTAGATTGTATTTGAAATTTTTCTTTTAACCATAAGACGTTGTTCTTGTTATCGTTAGCGTTGACTGTATGCAGCAGCCTCGCTCAACGGGTTCTTTAAGTAGATTTCAAGTTACTTAGAGATTAATTTTGGGTCTGTGTCACACAGAAATTTTCGGATTTTTTACTTTTCCTCTTCATATCTCAATCGAGGTCGTTTTAATCTCTCTTATTTGCTTCTTATTTTTGCCAGATTTCGAAAGTTTTCGATCTTGATCTCCGGCAAGGAACTTCAAAGAAAGTTATATATAAGTTTATATGGATTTGATTTCTCTTAATTAATGGTGCTATATGGTTTCATCTACATATTTATACAGGAGATTTTTGGTTGAAAACCCGACTTCACTGAAAACACGAGCTGAATCCACTCACAGCTTAAATCGATGCATAAATATCTAATTAGTAAAGCTTACGATACTAAACGTTTTGGCATTTTTAATTCACACTTTTAAGATTTTGACCTAATAAGTAGAGGTCAGCAGAATTATTTAAACATTAAAAGACAATCAAACAAACTCTGTAAAGAGTAAATTTTTTTTTATCAAATATCCACATATAAGCTGCCCTAAAGTGCGCATGAACCCAATACTTCCTGAGAAAAAACTTCGCGATTTCACGCTCATGCCTCAGAAAACAAATGCGCGAAGGTTCAAGAGACTTTTAATCCTTTTATAGCGCAAAATGTTATTAATTAGACATTTGTAAATGAATGAATCAAAGAACGAACATCAACGCAGCCATCGGCCTAAGCAAATTATTTGCTACTGTTTGTAAGCGTAAGCGAAAGCAAAATGCTACAAAGTCAGAAGCTTTGCTGGTGGTCTTCACGCAAATTAAAAACAATTTAAAGTCGCAGAAAAAAAAATAATATTTTGGAAATTATTTGTAAATTTTTGCGGAGCTTAAGGGAGTTCAAAGTGAATAATTTTGTGTGAAGAATTCGCTATGATTTGCTGTAGCTTAGAAAGGCGAAAAGAACCCTAAGAGCAAATACCATAATTTTTTGACAGCAAAAAAGTATAAGCAAATACCTTTTGGTTTGCTTCGATTAAAGGTAATTGAAGCGAACTTTCTTCATAGAAGAAATTAGCCAGCTCAAAGTTATAGAGTAAAAGAAGCTTTAGTTGCAAATTAACTAATACAGAAATTATACATATAATTCCAGCCAACCCAAATAAAAGAAAAAACTTTAATCGTTGAACTATCCATTCGATTATTCATTTTCTTGTACGGAATGCAAATGTATCACCACCGATTGGCTTGCCAGTGAGCTTGTTAAAATTCATCTACCCGCAGTCGATTTCACTGCTTAAAATGTGTAAGACTTTTTCAGTACAATTATTACTTTCCAAACCTTTTCGGAAGTATTTATCCAAAAAAAGCAAAAAACATATCCATACTTTATTATTAAGAGTGATCCATTTCGAGCTTTCCTACTTTTATACAGAAAAAACCTAGAAACTTCAAACTTAATGGAGAATGTTTATTATCATTCGAAAGAACATTCTTTGTCATTTATTTTTTGAGGATTATCGCTTTCAAATTTTGGCCGCGGTTCCATCTGATGGTTCATCCGTTGAGTTCAATTTTCGATGACTACTGCGAGCATTTCGACAGGTAACTGGTGAATGACACGCGTGATGATTTGCTCCAAGGCCTGAATCGAAGCGAAATTGACTGCATAGACTTTAGATTTTACATATAATTTTTCAAAAGATATGACTGATGATTCCACCGACCCTCAAACCACACCAAAGCATTTTGTTTCCGGTTGAAATGACAGCTCTTGAATCTCTTCAGGTTGCTCTTTGTCCCGAATGCGACAATTTTGCTTGTTTACATACCCATTTAGCAAGAAACGGGCCTTATCGCTGAACAAAATTTGGTTCGAAAACTCCGGGTCTTCTTAGAACTTTTCAAGAGCCCAAAGAGCGAAGCGATGTCGCTTGGGAAGGTCGGACGGCTTCAGTTCTTGCATAATCTGTACTTTGTATGCTTTCAATTGAAGGTCTCGACGTAAAATGTGAAAATTTGTTCTATACGTGTGTCCGCATTTATGCTGGTGGTGGGTGACTTCGCTAAAATTTGAATTTGCGCTCAAATGTAGGCAACACTTCGGTTTATTTCCAATTTATGCGTCTTTAATTTGGTTCGAACTACATATATCAGAAGCAACTCATCAAATACTCTTCTCGACCTCTACAAACTACTTTTTTACTACACTTTTACTTTTAAAGCACAGATGTACCAAAATAAAAAAAACGAAAAAAACAACAAAAAATAAAACAAATTTACTTCACCAGCTCAAAAAGCCAATACTCATTGCAGCAATCACTTGCTTACTCACAACCATGTTAGGTTAACATGCAACAAACTAATTTCCACCACAACGCCCATTAACGTCTATTGTTGCACCTAAGTATTGTTGGTGTAAATATTTTCCCGCCCTGACTTCAAAATATTTTCATTATTATTTCGACACCTAATCACCAATTGATCTAGCACAATCGATTAACGTGCTACAAGGTGAGCATGCACAGCAACAATAACAACAACATGACCAACAATGTAAATACACAATATCATAACAACATTAATTACAGTCTCTGTGTGTGAGTGTTGGGCGCGTGAAGGCATAAAAATGCCCACCGCCTACAAGCCCGTGGCATGCAACGCGAGTGCAATAAATAGCTTTACTGTTGTTCTGGCGTTTTTGCTGTTGTTCTTCGGCTGCGGAGGGCAAAAGTGAGAGTCATCAACATCATCATTTGGTCAATGTTCACCGTGAAAAACTATTTTCCGTTCAATTTGCTGCAATGCATTCCATGAAGTATGTGTGCGTGTGTTGTTGCATTATGTTTGTGCTTTTTGCTGTTGTTGCTGTGTTGTTGTGGTGTTTTGTGTGAAAAGCGCTGCGGTGTGAACGCTTTGCACGCAATTTGTGTTCGAAAAATTGTAACAATTGTTGTCGCTGTTGTTGTTGTTGTTGTGAAAAATTATATATATCTTACTTTTAATTTCGAATTTCCCGAACCATTTAATATTGATTATTATTGTGCATATTTGGGCCGCATTTTTTGTTGTTGCCTGTTGTTGTTGTTATTATCAATTTTTTCCCAACTCATGCAACGATTGTTTGCGTTTCTTTTGCTTCGCTTTGTTCGCTGCATCTTCCCTTTTTTGAGCTGAAAGCGTTTTGTGCTGGCTTCATTTCACTTTTGTTTGTCTCTTTCAGTTTTTTTTCTTTTTTTCGACGACTTAATACTCACACAGTTATTGAACATTTTGTCTGCCTGCATTTTTTGTACCGTTCACTTTTGTTTTTCAAATTTAATGCATTTGTTGCATTTGTACTTTTCGTGTTGTTGGCAACATTTTTGTGCCTCCAAAGTGGATGGGCCGGTGTGTGAAGCTGCTGCAAGTGATTTGTATGTATGTGAGTATATATTCATGTGTATATGTTAGGGTAAAGTTTAGACGCCAGCCAATGTCTAGCCATGCCACATTTGCTAACTGTCCATCAGCTCTTCTGCCTTTCTAGAAAATGTCGACATAAAGTATTTATACACACATCTATACATACATATCAACATTATACCAAGGACCAATAAGTGCTTATGTTAAGTCGGCTTTTATAACGTGTTGTTTTTGTCAATTTTAGACTTTGTATTTTTTACAACATTTTATTGACTCTCATAAGATTCCCTTTAAACGGTAAATTCTTTCTCTTTCATTGAGCACTGACCTTTATTTTGTTGTATGTAGTAGTATGAGCCATCAACAACATGGCATACAGCTAATTATTCCGTATATAACTTAAATCTCATTTACACCCTTTAGGTGCAAATTCAAATTATTATAACAATCCATTCTCAAGGATTTTTGTGTCTTGACATCAATAGCACTTTTGAAACGAAACTGGAAATGAGAAAACAAAAATGAAAACATGTGACAATAAATTGGAACTTTCATCCTATTTGCGAAAGCTTTTAAAAGCTTTCGTCCACTTCCTATTGAAAATTTTTCGTGGCAATCATGTACTCAGAGACAGTCACACTCTTTACTCCTTTGCTTTGGACAATCTTCACACGATAACAATAGTTTATTAACCGAAAGAGATTCCATAATCGAAGCAGAAACTTTTTGGAAACATCTTGAGCCCATCACAAATTCGATAATATGATAAATATCAGTATAAGTTAATAAGTCTGAATCGTTTAAAATATGGCTCAACTCTAAATTAATACATGCAGGGCAGTCAAAATGATAGAACTGAGATAATTATACTTCACCATATCTCAGACAAGAGGATGGAGCCATGTGTAGAAGATCACGCAAGTGAGAAAAGTTCTCTGAGCGTCATTCACTTGGGAGTGGCCAGCAACGATTCTTTTACATATGGCTCAAGCAGCTTACGACTTCCGGTCTTAGACCAAGTATCCTCTGAGTAGAAAAAAAACATCCGTTTGAAGGCGAGCTATAGTGAGAAGGCGAAACATCCCTCCCCAGCATTTCGCGCTGGGTTTGGGACCCGCCACGTAAAAAAAACCATCCCCAGTGAAAATATCAAAACAGCCACGGATGAGAGACCTCTCCTTTGATAACAACCACTGCAAGCTCATTAAGGATTACGATTTAATTGCATGCAATTGGAATGTTCGGTCCCTTAATTGGGAAGGTGTCGCTGCCCAGCTGGTCGATGTCTTCGTAAGAGCAAAGGTTGACATCACCGCCGTCCAAGAAATGTGATGGACGGTATAAGGACTGAGAAGGTTTAGCTGATAATAGTAATACGCAGTCCCGGGCTCTTTCAGACGTCGGCGAAAACCCTGGGCAAGCGTCCATCAGAATCAAGGCGCTTACCGAAATGGCTGGCAGGCTAATACTGTTCTCACCTCCGTCTTGTTAAAACGCTGGAAGATTTTCAAGTACGTTCTATGCAATCGCCATAATTTTTTGGCCGTATAGGTTCAGTTGAGATGAGCACCTGATTCGTACACGAACCTGACTCTCAATATAATCTCCCATTAGGATCAATTACCGCGTGACCTCCCGCTTGCATATACAACCACGCAATAACAAAAAAAATCCTAACAGAAATAATAACAAAATAAAGATGACCAAGGCGAAGAATACAGGACCGTCATCGGTAGAAGTAGTAGGATACTTAGATCCCCTGCACTCATCATTCACTCCAAAACAACCCGAGAAAACTGGAGAAAAGATAGCCTCAAAGGAAACTCCGGCCACACAGGCACCATCTGCAAAATGAATAGAAGGGAAGAGCATCCCAGTTGACACCACAGGAGGACCTCAAAACTCACCAAAACAATAGTACATTACCCAAATGAGACGGACAGAAGAGAAGTCCCTAGTAAAATTCGCTTCTCCAATAACTGGGTTGGTGATTATGGGCAGGCCACTACGAGTATATCAATAAGCAACTGGCAAAATTATTTGTTTAACCATAAAATCTCGCACTTGAACTATTTTTTGTTGTTTACTAACATTTGTGGGTGTCTGAAAATTATAATTTATATCGAGGATGCACTAATTTCAATATTTTTCGTCGATGTACCGTGAACGCAATATTAATAAATTCTCAAACACATGCACCGTACACATATTTAGACATTTGCACTTGCAAAATTACGAAATTCCGTTGCAAGACATGAAGCGCACCGCCACAAGAGCAGACAGGAGAAGACATAAGTTCCTTTGAGTAGCGTTAAACAGCAAATGGGGCGTTGCGCCGTCAAACACCCCACGCCAAAGTCATTCATTACACGCGTCCGGGCATTCGGCATTCGCGCCACTTGCAACATAATAATGCTGCTTTTGTTGTTGTTGCTGCTGCTGCAATGAACTAGGAATTTCGGGCAACCGGTCGGTGTGCTGCGCCAGCAACGCGAAAATATATAGCCGAACTCAATGATATGCAAGTAATGTGTGGCAGGTAAGCTGGTGTATGCAACATTATGTGGCGCATGTGGCAAGCAACCAAAATATAGTGACTGAGCTTTTAGCTTTAAATACGAAATTTATTTATTATGTTGTTCTGGTTGTTATTGTTGGCATTTTTATGCGCTGCTTTTTTGTCGTTGTTGTTGTGCGCTGCTAAACACGTTCTGTGGCCATTTGTTGCACTAATATTTCAGCGTTGCGGCCAACTTAATTCTTTTTTCACTCTTTTGCGATTGTGCAACAAATTCGTGCCTGCGCTCCTGTTGCATGCAACGCCGCTATCTGCTCATGCCACCTTCTGTGCGCCGTACATACATACATACATATATATATGTATGTATATGTTGTATGTTGTGTTGCACGGGAATTTTCGCCGGCTGCCATTCGCCGGTATTTAAAACGTTGAATTATTGATAAGCTAATTTGCCATGTCTGACCCAAATAATTTATTAGCTGCGATTCGGGCAAAGGAGGCTGACACCGGCGTCCGTGCCGCCATGTCATGTTTGCCATGAAAACTTAATATTCATGCAACAGCCATAAAACACGCTAAGAATCATAAAAAGATAATGCCGAATAAATATGCGCCAACAAAGCGGCGCGAAAAAGAATGCTGAGTAGAGCAAATCCGCGTGGCGTAAAAAGAAATGTGGAAAAGCGCTGGAAAATCGCCCCAAGGAAAATGTCAGTTAGATTGCCCAGTTGCGCACGCGCTGTTACACTTTAGACGCGTTAGCGACGCTGTTCAATTCAAGTATGGAGAATTTCTGGAATATGCAAATTTCGGCTTCAGAAAATTTTGATTTCGGGATCCCGAAATATTTTCTGGGACTGTGTAGGATTTTGAAAATTTCAGTAAAAAAATTCATTAAATATTTTCGTCACATCGAATCGGCGAATTTTGATTTCGGGATCCCGAAAATTTTTTCGGGACTGGACTGGATTTCGTAAACTTATGAAATAAAATTTATTTAAAAATTTCCACATATCAGATCGGCAAATGTTGATTTCGGGATACCGAAAAATTTCGGGATTTTGCAAATTATCGGTAATCCTTAAAATATAAAACATAAAAAATATAAAACAATATTATCACCACGAAAGTGCAATTATGCGGCACGGTATCCCAGCATGCGGCATACCGCAGTTACCTTACAAGTAACCATAACAGTGTAGCGCACTGCTTATCATCGCTTTATTTTTACTTTGGGCTGCTTGTGATTTGCTGTGACCGCGCGCGCGCATGCGCACTGATTACAAATCTTTGTGTTTTTATTTATAGCCCAGCCGAGGTGTTTGCGGCGTGCAGTTGCTGCCGCGCCGTTGTTACGGCATCCGTTGAGTGGGCGTTAAATGGCAAATTTGCACGCGCGCGCCTTGCCGTGAGGGCCAAACGTCGCAGCCCAATACCGCAACAATGTGGCAAACAGTTGGTTGTAGGTGGCAAGCAATATGCTGCTGCTCCGTTGTACTATATTAAGAAGTATGTATGTATGTGTGAACATGCCGCGGTGCGAAGTGTTAAACTGTTTAAATAACAATTTGCTGTGTTGAAAAATTGAAACGGTTTGTTGAACTTGACATTTGAGTGTCAAAATGACGCGCTTACGACTCTTATGTGGCAGCTCGACGAAAAGGTGCCGTCATCATTAGCACCTACATACACACATACAGACATAAAAATGACTTGTATATAATATTTACCGCTATGGTAAGTGGGATGATTTAATAAAATTTCGATGTTTCAGTGTTTTCACACATTTGACATGAGTTATTTTCGAAACAACTTTAGTAATTTTTCCAGCAAAATGGAAAGGCTTATATCGGATGATTAATAAAATTTCGACTAGTCTCTTAATGTGAGAGATTGAGTAATTTCACACATTTGAGTCCATGAATTAATATTGACTCACCATAGTCTAAAGGCGTTAAATCGCATGATCTGGGTGGCCAACTTACGGGTCCATTTCTTGAGATGAATTGTTCTCCGAAGGGGCTACGTCAAGTCTAAAGTCTACAGAAATAAGCCAGCAACTATTCCAGCTTTGGAAGACGACATTTCCGAAGAAATTCGGGCTATTCCGGCCGAAATGCTCGAAAAAGTTGCCTAAAATTGGACTTTCCGAATGGACCACCTAAGACGCAGCCGCGGTCAACATTTAAATGAAATTATCTTCAAAAATAAATGTCATGAACCAATCTAACGTTTCAAATAAAGAACCGATGAGATTTTGCAAATTTTATGCGTTTTTTTATCTTTCAAATCACCCGATATATATACATGCACTGAATTTGCTTGGGGATATCTTTCAAGCTTTATCAATAATTTTTCATCTTCATGGAGTATTCATATATTGGAGCAGCTCTTGTCTAGTCTGTCCAAGATTTTTGAGCTTGACAGCAAGGTAAGAAGAGAGAACTGTAGAGTCTCGAATACTACTTTACCATAACAGATACATGAGAATCGAATAAATTTGAGGAGTTGGTATATTAGGAAGAAATGATTGATATTTTTGACAACTAGCTGGCGTTTATATTGTTCGAGCTGTTTGAGCCGACGGTTTCTTTTGTTTAGAGTATGATAACATCGGACATTGTTATTTGAAAATTCGACGAATTTAACGATGTCCAATGTAGGTAGCAAAGACTTTTAATTCAAAAAAAGAGTTTCGATCCCTTTTCGAGTTCTCTTTTTGAAATGATTAAACGGAAGTATTAGACATATAGTACTGGAAGCTACATTCCAGGGATATAAACAACAGAGGTCATACGCGAAAAAAAAGAAGGCTCTTTCAAATATTTAGTAAAATTCTCTGAGATTTATTCGATTCTATATAACTATTCTGTCTTTTCTCAAAGTAGCATTTCAAGGATTCCATCCAAAAGGTACTGCGCCGGCTTGGCTACCATAAATGAATGAAGCTAATTTTCGATATCTTTATCTGATGTGAACCGTGAAAGGGTGTTCTGTATCTACCAGAATAAATGGTAGTATGAAGTGACAAGACCTGAGCTATAAGGTGAGTAAGGCAAAATTTCCAAGCCGCTGTTTTTTAAATAGTTTTTAACTAGTCTTGCAGCATTGTCATGATGGAATATTATTCCTTGCTGTCTAGTCGCGAGTTCTGGCAATTTTCGCCAATCGTTCGCTTCAATTTGATGAGTTGTTGTCGGTAACATTTCCAATTACTGGTTTCACCCAGTTTTAGAAGGTCATAATACGGTATGCCCGACTGATTTCAACATATACAGAACATTGCCTTTATGGATATTCGACTTTGTTTTTGATTTGGCTGTTTGGCTAGGCCACATTTGTGATTTTTGCATTCGCGGTTTGTCGGTAGAATTTTTGACATACAAAATTCTTTCAATCCATATCGCACCCGATTTATTTGCTTTTGAATGTATCTGACTGCGTTTGAAATACTTTCTTAAACATTTTCTTCGTGAGCAAAGTTGTGAAGAAAGTCTTACTATTTTTTGCTCATAGTAGTACATTACCGAATCTTATTTGGCTTGGTGACCTTTTGAAAACTAATTCTAATTTTTCGGGAGGAAGTTAAACAACCATAATTATTTGAAATCAGATCAAACGTTCCACTCACTTCCTCTATATGCTAAGACGATGAAACCTACTCGCATATTACTTCTAATTTAGCCACGTGACGCGTTTACCGTCGTGACTTGTGCGATGCCATTGATTTAAGCCCCTTAGCCATCTATCACTTCTACTTTCCTTCAAATTAAGCTTACGATTTCTAAACTTTGAAGATAGACTTAAGTCATACCGCCTTCGTATTGAGTTCAACCGAAGCGGTGTGTGGCCAATAATTTTCCATGAATCTACAGTTGGCATGGCATAAGCAAAACATATAAGTGTGCGTATATGTAAGCACTGTGGCTCCTCACGCTTAAACGCCTTAAACGCTTAGCTAATTCGGCACACCTAACCAAAAGCTGTTGCCGCCATTCTCGGCGTTTGCTGGCGGCAGTCTTCAGCGCGTCTAGCATAAAGTCTCGTAAAGTAGTTAGTAAATACTTCAAGTGTCTGCATGCGGCAAGTTGGCGCACAAATTCACTACATGTGCTTGCGCTGTTGCTAAGAGTTCTTAGCGGCGAAACTTTGTGTGTCTAACAAACGCAAACTGCTTGCAACATATTGCGGCAGGTTAGCGCGCGTTTCATTTAAGCTGCAATTCCATTAATACCGCTTGTTGTTGTTGGCATGCATGCAGTTATTCGCGAGTGCCGCTGCCAGCCCATTCATCAATCCTTCCACCCATCGGTTGGTGGTTGTCTTTCAACGTAAATTCATTGATCTCGGAAGTAGCAAAGAGACGATCGCAAACGAGCGCGAAAGTACTTATTTGGCGACTCACGATGCCAAGACGCTGAGTGTTGGTTTGGCTGTATGTCTGTCCGATGTGTGATTATCGCGCGTTGCAGTCGATAAAAATGCCAACTAAACGCTTCCTATTGATCGCAAAGTGATAAGCAAAAATGTGGCCAAGCGTTGACAGCGGGCAATTCAAGGACATGTATACGAAGTTATGTTGACTTTCGTAGATTGCGCTAAGAAATTGAAAGGGGGTTTATATTTCATTTAAATTTTTGATTTTTGTGGGAAGTGTCAACAGTTTGTAGTCCATAAAATTAACAGGAATAATCTAGGGCCTAGTAAAAATATATTAATCATTTTTCAAATAGTTAGATTTAGTATTCTGTAACTCGAATTGTTACGAATTGGCTCTAGAAATCTTTCTATTAAAAAATCTTCTCAGACAGTTTTGAGATTGCTTAATGCTTAATCGAGTTCGACCACCATGTAAGCATTGCTTTGAATGCCCTGAACTAGGGTTTGGAATCAATTAAATAGATTAATTATCTTAATTTTTACGTTTAAGTCTTTCTCTTTATCTTTATCTTTCTTTTTATATCTTTATCTTTATCTTTATCTTTATCTTTATCTTTATCTTTATCTTTATCTTTATCTTTATCTTTATCTTTATCTTTATCTTTATCTTTATCTTTATCTTTATCTTTATCTTTATCTTTATCTTTATCTTTATCTTTATCTTTATCTTTATCTTTATCTTTATCTTTATCTTTATCTTTATCTTTATCTTTATCTTTATCTTTATCTTTATCTTTATCTTCTTTCTTTATCTTTATCTTTATCTTTATCTTTATCTTTATCTTTATCTTTATCTTTATCTTTATCTTTATCTTTATCTTTATCTTTATCTTTATCTTTATCTTTATCTTTATCTTTATCTTTAGCATTGTCTCTATCTCAATATCTCTGCCTTTCTCTATGTGACTTTATCTTTATATCTATGTATTTTATATACTTACAGTTAATTTTTTACACACCCACTCCACCATATTCTAACCTTCGTTGTAGCCCATCAAAATATTATTTTTAACTTCCTCCAATTTCAACAAGCTCAAAGGGAATTGCATCGCAGCACAAGTCATAGACAGAGCATACCCCAACAACAATGGGGTTCGTCGTCCAAGCGCCACTCGTCATCGGACCACTTTATGCCACTTGGCAGTGCGCTCACGTAGCAGCGCTTAGCGAGCGAAACAAGCATCAAAGCGATGAATTCATGCTAAGCTACTAGGACAATTTAAATTGCAATCGATTTATTGCAATGCAATTGATTGCTACACAATTATTGTCAATAAGCGAATAAGCCCCGCCGAACAACGGCACGCCGACAAATTGCTGCGCCACCAAAGTAGTCGGGCGGCGAAGACTGTGAGACGCTCAGCTATGTCGGCGACTAAGTTGTCGGCGTCGAACACCCTTTATTGACATTGGCAATGTGCGCTCGTAAATTGAATTGAATTGCCAGCAATTTGCCAGCACCAATTCATTTAGGGCACTTTGCGCGCGCACCATCACACGCTCGCCCATTCACTCGCTCGCGGAGCCCTTCATTTTGTCCGCGCGTGGACAGACGGCACACTTGGGTGATCAAAGACAATTGATTGCTGGCGATTGGAAGCTGTCAGGAAGGGAGCATTTTTTGCCGGTGCTGTGTTATTTCGATTCTTCCCAGATGGCGAACACTGAGAAAAATGATTTTTAGAACGAAGGGACGAAACTTTGGTTTGGTTTATGTCTGAGAATACTTAATCAATTTTTCTGTTAAGTCGGGTATTTCATTCTTGAAGATCGTAACGCTAATTTTTTTCCGTGTAACATTGATAAACCAGCAATTGACCTTCAATGCGATGCTTCGACCACCCGTCTGAAAAATAAAGAAATGTGTAATTGACAAATACAAAAAGTATCATCAATGAGAGAATATCTTTATCACATTTACAATAAAATGAAATATTTCAGTATTCTTTTCTAAGAAATTGGTGCTAAAATAGCCAATGGACATTTTTATGCTACGTGTTTCCAACAAAATATTGAACGGAAGGGCTAAGTTTGGCTGCAAACGAACATTTTATACTCTTGCAACTTGCAAGAACCAAAGCCAGGGAAATATATTAAGGTGCACAACTTCAACCACAGGATCGGAATTCAAGCAATTTTATATACATACATGGATATTGCTCATACACTGATCGCCATATTTGACATAAGGTTTGTTAGTAAAACGAATATCATCATAAGTTGTATGTGGGAGTTTTGGGTAGGATTGGCAAGATTTTTATCTATTTTTGCCAATACAATTAACATGCCACAGACTTATGAAATGCTTTCTGTGTTTGATTAAGATACCTCACATACCATCACTAATTATGTGGTAATGTCAAGTCACCCGGAAGGTCGAAAGTCCTTATGTGCTTATTATACTTTACAGCGGTACTTTTTGCGGTATAGACATCTTTATTTAAAAATAAGTTAATGATTTATTATTTATCAAAAATATTAACAATTAAAAACAAAACAAAATCAGCTATAGATTAAGGGGTTATATCTACTTGCGAGGTAGAAAATACGCGTTTTTTGTGAATTTTTTCCAAAGAGGCATTTTAAACTTTAACAATCAGCGGTCTATGTATTAAAAAAAGTATTGAGATCCCCTAGCTCCTGTAGATGATTGCGGAGAGACAAATCCAAAAAGTGCTTGGCGGTGAGCAAGATATCTCTGGTCCAAATTATCTGAAAACCAAAAACCAAAAATATTTAGTTTTGTGATAAATAAATACAGGTAATGATCGAAGGTCTAGTCAAAATTTTGATTTTTGACAAAATGGCGGCTGTTCAAAAAAAAAAAAAATTCAGTTTTTCATGAAAATTTTACACTTCAAAGTGGCTTAAAAAATCGAAATTATTGTCCAAAACCTTATTCCTTCGATCATTACCTGAAAAATATATCTGAGTAAGTCGTGTGACAAACCGATCGGTTTAGCGGTTTCGAGAAATTTTGCTCACCGACTCAAAACACTGTTTTGAGATAATTTTTAAAGTTTCGGGAACGGCTACTTCGTGCTCCGCCTAAAACGCTCATTCTCTGAAACTAATTTTCGGATCGATTTGAAATTTTCAGAGAATATTATTAAATATATGTACATTCAAACAAAAAGAAAATCGATTTTTTGAAAATCGCAAGTGGATATAACCGCTTAAATCATTTGAAAGTTAAGGAGCTTTACAAAACGTGCTGAAATTTAAGAGATGCGTTTAAAAAATGATATTTTTTATTTTTTTTAATTTAATTTCATTTATACTATAAACGAAATTAATGTTTTTTAATTTTTTTATTGAAACACGAACTTTAGGCTCGCTATTATTTTAAAAACAATAAAATTGGCCGTTTTTGCTTAAACTCAGAAAAGCTGATTTGTGTTTTAAATTAAATTAAAAACTATAATTATAATTAGATAATATAATTAAGTCTACTTATGTTTACCAAAAACATAAAAAAACAAAATTGAAAAAAAACCCGAACGCTCAAAAAAGTCAAAAAAAAAAAAATTGAGAAAGTATAGTGGTAAGGTTTGCGTGGCCACGAGTGTACCATTATAAGTTAAGGATTATCCCTTAATTTCAGTGGTAGTTCTGTAGCAACATATTGGAAAAGTATGAAAAGCATTTGCATAATACATAGATTTCGGACCGAAAATTTATTTTTTTGTGAGAAATTCATGATATTTTCTTTTCCAACTCATTTAATAAAGTATTTACACAAAAATAAAATATCTATATGCATGACCCATAACAAGCAAATGTCATCAATTCCAACTAAAAGTATTCTGCCATACCAATTCTGTCATTTTGTCTAGGGAATGTTGCCGTTGTTTAACACTTTAACTGGGAACAATCTAGCAGTTGAATATACTTCATTCAACGAGTAGTAGGGTTCAGCGCCACATCAAATTCTCTTTTGAAGAAAACGAATTAAAATTTTATCTGTGACAAAGTACTAACTTAAGGGGCTGTAACCAATTGAGAGCTTCAAATTTCAATCAAAATGCCTCTTCTAAAAAATATTCACCTCAATGCTGGTTTTTTTGACTTGCAAGTATAACCCTTAAATAAAAAGCACTAAACTGAATATTTTAGTAGTTTGAGCAGTCGATAAATGGCAATTTATTAAATCTGCAAGAAATTACAATATAAAGAATATTGGAAATTAGCCACAGAGTCAACAGCATTCAACTTCGATATTAACTTTGATCTGCTTCAGTTCATCAATGGGTTAAGTGAAATCGCGCTACTATTTTCATATCATTCACAAAATGGGTTAAGTGAATTTGTAATCTTTCAACGTTAAACAAATATTTCCACTTTGACTTACAGTTTGGAATTTAAAGTATTTTTATTTATATTTAATGGACTTTCTCGAGGGCATTAATTGTACAACGACAAGAATGTGCAGCAGAAAAATGTGTAAGCGAAGCCAACGCTATAAGTTTATTACTAGAGTTAGTAGCTTCAATAAAAATATTGTGATGAACTCTTTATACATACATAGGGTGTTTTTTAAGAGGCCGTGAAGTTTCATTTTAAATAAAACTCAGAAAACCTGTTCGCATTTCAAATATGCTTATTTTTGTTCATCGCTGAAGATGAGTTAACATAAAATATACACATACATACATATTTGACAGTTCGTATGACAGTTAGTAGCTTTTAATACTTTGACAGTTAAGTTAAGGTTGAAAGCTTGTTTGATAGAGAGTTGACAAGTTGTGTGAGGGTGAATTTGACAGTTAGATTGAAATGAAATTTGACAACTAGCTTGGCATGAAAATTTACAATCTAGTTGGGCATTGAAATTGACAATAAATTTTACAGCTTATTTAGCTAGTTTGACATGAAAATTGACAGTCAATTTGACAGCTAAATTTTACAGCTAATTTGAAAGTTTGAAGTGAAATTTGACAACTCGTTTGGCATGAAATATAACAGATAGTTTGGCATGAAAATTGACAGTCAATTTGACAGCTAAATTTTATAGCTAATTGACAGTTATTTTGAAATGATATTTGAAAGGCAGGTTGGCATGAAATATGACAGCTAGTTTGGCATGAAAATTGACGGTCAATTTGACAGCTAATTTGACAGTTTGAAGTTTGACAACTTGTGTGTCATGAAATATGACAGCTAGTTTGGCATAAAAATTGACTGTCAATTTCACAGCTAAATTTTATAGCTAATTTGACAGTTAGTTTCATATGAAATTTGTCAGTCAGTTTGACAGCTATCCCTTTAGGAAATCATTTACCTCTAAAAAATCTCCCAATGCTTAAAACATAAACTCAAAATATTTGCATTAAACAGTGCTTCATTATTTGCATTGAACTCAGAGGTCATGAGATAGGTACACTGCATTGGGAGCAGTCTGAATATCACTGTAACTATTTTTCTAATTCCTAGGTATGTAAGCACACATGCATATGTTGATTATTTATGCATCCATTTAATGCTAGTGTATGTGACATTTCCCCTTAAAGGCCTTGACCGTACTAAAAACTAACTGTGGCACACATGGAAATTCTCCTTTCATTGATTGTCCTATATTCATAGATTTTTCGCTTTTCTTAACATTTGCTGGCATTTCAGTGCTCCACAGCGCCGCTGTAATGACATTAAACCGTTTTTATATGCTCATGTGTGTGTTTGTGTATGTTTGTGATATGCTAATTGTTGCAATAATTGCATGAACACCAACTTGCTACAACTTGTTGCATGCCACAAATGCTGTTATTGCCTAAAATGCTACAAAATAGCGGTAAAATCGCGGCAAAATCTACGAAATCGAAATATCTTCGCTTTCTTCGAAGGCGTCAATCAAATTTTTATGCTTGAATATGCAGACTTTGATTGTCTGCTGACTTTAGCGAAGGACGGGAAAATCTCGACTGCTTATTTGTGGTTTTTTTTTCAACATGACCAATTTATGAGTTGTGCCGAACATTTAGCAATACATATGTGTGTATGTATGTGTGTGCAAAGCTACCAAATCGAATCGCGGCAGAATCATTGAAGCACTTAAACAACAACAATAAACGCGAATCACCCATAACTGGTGGAAAATGTCACCTGAAATGCCGACATAAAATGTTAAGAATGCCGTTAACGTTTAAAAAGCGAAATTAAAATGACATTCTATAAAAACGATGCAGTAAAAGTTAAAATGAAATTTATAAAAATGCGATGCAGTAAAAGTTTGTTGTAGAAATTCGTAATGAAGCGCAAATATAATTCTCTGAACGCAAGTGTTAACATACCACATGCAAATGTATAAATATTGTTTATAAATTTTTAATTATACTTCTCTCAGATATAGGGTTATATATACCAAAGTGGTTAAGAGTTGATGAAACTTGGTACAAATCGGTATTGTGGCTAACATACAGTATTGTTGTTGTAAAATGGTTGTTGTAATGCTTGACGTGTTCTTTTTATATAAACATAGAAACAAGCGTATACATACATATAAACACATATGAGCGTAGATATCAACACTGACATGACGCTCATGCGCGCATTTGTAACATTTTTTATAAATTTTTAATTTTTTTATATTTTTTTTAATTTTTTAAAATTTTTAAATATTTTTTTTAATTGTTTTTCATAATCTTTTTTATTTCTTTTTCTAATTTTTTTATTTCTTTTTGTAATTTTTTTTAATTTGTTTAATTTTTTTATTTTTTTTTAATTAAAAAAAAAAAATTATTTTTCTTAGATTTTTTTAAATATTTTTTTTCATACTTTTTTTAATCTTTTTAATATTCTTTTTTTATAATTTTTTATATTTTTTTTCTAATTTCTTTTTAAATTATTTTTCTAATTTTTTTATATTTTTTAATTTTTTTTTATTGTTTTTTATTTTTTATTTTTTGTTTTGTATTTTTTTTTTTTATAATTTTTTCGTATTTTTTTCTTTCTGCGCCTTAATTTACTTTTGACTTTCACCCGAAAAATGACGAAAACATAGCAAGCGATTTAAACTGTAGCAAAGTGAACCAAATCAAAGCGTGTTTACACCAGTAAGGCAAAGCAAATAGAATAATACCAGAAAAATGTAATGCTATCATTGTCAACTGCAGCTACAATAACAACAACAAACCACAAAATGCCTGGTAAAACAAATTGTGTACAGCATTAAGTAAATGTTGCACGCATGCGCCAAACCCGCGACGAGTCGCACATAAATTACTCCCATGCATGCTTTGAAGCACATGCATACACACAGACACACATAGCGTGTGGTTTTGGTAGAACAGTTTTTGTAATTTTTGCTTGTGGTTACTTTGTTTTCATTTTCTTTTCATTTAAGCTTTTTTAAATACACTCGTGCGCGTGCGCGGCATATCAAACGGTGGCAGCACATCTGTCTCTCTCTATAATTGGATTACAACACTAAGTTGTTGCATGGGTTAATGCACTTCGTGCGGCATAAACAAATTCCAATTACAAGGGTCATAGAAAAGCAATAATGTTCGGAAAAAGCCGCAAATAAATATAAATGTAAGTGTCTATTTCTTTTTAATTATATTGCATTCTTATACTTTTACTATTTTAATTTTCTGACAAGTCTGTTTATAGGGTGAGATTTTAGGTGAAGATTTTTATATGTATAATGAACTTTAATGAACCAAATATGTACCATTTTGGCCGACCACTATTTGCCATTTTTCCCCTAGAAACATTATTCCATCAGTGTAAAAATTTTTTGGTTTCTCGGCGAAAAATTGCGATAAGTAATTTTCACAGGCTTCTCTTGAAGCCAACTTTACTCCATTAAGGGAGTTCTGCATTGACCGAAATAAATAAGAGTCAGATGGTGCAAGGTCAGATCTATATGGTGGATGCATCAAAACGTCTCAGCGAAGCTTTCCCAGTTTTTGCCGAGTCATCAGAGATGTGTGTGGTCTAGCGTTGTCCTGAATGAAGTCGAAGCCTTTTCTGTTGATCAGTTCTGGCCATTTTTTTCGATTGCTTGCGTCAATATCATCAGTTGTTGACAGTAAAGTGTAGAATCAATCGCTCGACCAGGCTGAAGCAGCTCATAGTGGATGATTCCTTTAGAATTCCACCAAATACTCAGCATAACCTTTCGAGGCGTCAATCCTGGCTTTGCGACCATTTGTTGAGCTTCACCACGCTTGGACATGCTCGTTTTCGCACATTATTGTCGTATTTCTTCTACTTTTCGTCTTCTTTTACTCGTACCATTCGCTTTAGAAATGGTACGATTTCATTTCGTTTCAGCAAAGAATCGCAGGTGTTAATTCGGTTCAATAAATTTTTCACAGACAATTCATGTGGAACCCAAACATCGAGCTTCTTTTTGTAGCCAGCCTTTTTAAATGGTTCAAAACCGTTTGATGATGAATGTTAAGTTCCTTAGCGATGTCATGGCTGCTTATGTGACGGTCCTGGTCAATCTTTTCCATAACTTCATCGACTTTTTCAACGATAGGTCCACCAGAGCGAGGTGCATTTTTCACATCCAAATTTCCAGAACGAAAGCGAGCGAACCATTGTTGTGCTACAAGAACGGATACAGCATCGCCTCCGTAAACTTCAAAACTTTCATTGGTGGCTTGCGTGGCGTCTTCCTTTTGTTATACAAAAATTTCAAAATATAGCGAATTTCTTCATCTTATTTTCACTAATTTTTGAACAGCTGTAACTTTTTTTCAACTTCCCCGAATTAATTATTTTTTTTGGTTAAATGAAGCTTAATATCTCACCGTTCCAACACTATACTGTATGGTATGACACAATGTGATTGGTAGCAGCACTGAAGATATATAAAAGATCTAAAAATAAAATACGAAAAGACTTTTTCGACTACCCAATATTAAATGTACATTCGTTACACAGGGTTTTCCATTAAAAGTCATAGGATTTGTTTAAAAAAAGCACCTTAATTGTTGAGAAAATCCAAATCTTTCTATCTAATGTGAAGTACAATCGATACAATTAAGTCTTGAATATAACATTACTCAAATGGCCTCCACGACTTCTTTAGCAACAACGAATTCGATGAACTCAATTTTCGAACACTTTTTCCCTAAATCAAGTCGCATGTCATGAATAGCACGTTCGATATTGATTTCTAAAGCTCGAAGAGAGTCTGGTTTATTGCTAAAGACCAATGACTTCAAATTACACCACAAGAAGTAGTCAAATGGTGTTAAATCACAACTTCTTGGAAGCCATTCAATGTCACAATTTCTTGAAATAAACGAATCTTAAAATTTTTCTCGCAATAGTTCGGTGGTTGCATGTAATCTCGTCTGGTTGGAACCAAATATAATAAATATTAACTTTTTTCAATTGCGGCCACAGAAAGTTGGTTATCATTGATCTAAACCGCTCTCCGTTAAACTTTCTTAAAAAATCGTTATCATTTTCGAGTTGTTCCAAGAAAAATCAGCAAATTCAAGACGTTTATGGTGGTTCAATGGCTTCAGTTCTTGAGGGAGAACAGTTTTATACCAATGCAAGTCCTAATTCTTTCTCAAACTACGCCAGGTTGTGGTGTAAGACAGTCCCAATTCTTGAGAACATATCAATACAAGATTTAAGATGGGCTGATAGATCGAGAAGACTGCAGGAAATATCTAGAGCAGGGCACCAAGGAAACAATGGAGCATCTCTTGTGCACTTGTCCCGCATTGGCAAAACTACAGTGCCATAGGATGATACACTGGAGGAGGTACCGATAGTGCGGCTGCCAAGCATGATCGCAAGCTTTAGTATTTATGACTACTGTATTTCCGATTAGACTTGAAATATATGAGAATTGCTATTTGTAAGCCAATATCAAGCTAAAATCTTTAAAGTAGTTCCAGAATATCGCAATTGAATATTGGTCAAGGCAAGCACGAACTGCAGTAGGTTCAATGTATTTCATGAAGTTCGAAAATTTGTACAATTTTGTTTGCACAAAAGCACAATTTCATTTCACCAAACAATTAATTGAGTATTTCGGGCAACTTTTTTGGCCTCCTACCCCTTGTGATCAATTGTCGGCAATTAAAAGACAAATTTCACGCGTCGTGCACTGGACGCGCGATTTCACGAAATTCCACGCCACGCGCAAGCGCACGTATCACATCGCACACACAAACACATGTGGCCGTATTTATTAGCAACCGCGCGCCAATGTCATTGGATGCCCTGACCAAAGGCTGGTCCGAACCCGAGCACACGCGGCAGCAGCAGCCACATTTGCATATGCAATTAAGAAAGTGCCGCTGACATCGCCTGGCCTTTCCGCCTACCAACACCGGTTAGCTGTTCGTTTTCTTTGTACACTCTTCTTCTTATTTCTCAAATGATGCAAACTAATATGTAGTAGCACTTTGGCGGCGACAACATCGTTTACGCCTGCGCCAGCTGGTTCCACTTTCAGTTTGAACCAAGGCGCTCTCGTTGTCGCGCCGCCGCTGTCCAATAGGCGCTGCCCAATCGCCGAATATCCACACCAGCGGCACTGCCATGGTCGCTGTGTCGTTGTCATCGCTTAACGCTGCCGTGCACGCACTACAACCGTCGCGGCGTGTTATCGGCTGCCTTGCAACATGACGCAGTGCAAATATATTCGCCTGCCGTTGATTTTACCAATGAAATTTCGGTACTTCTTTTATTGTTGCTCTTGTTTCCTGCGCGCTTTGCATACCAACGAACGACACTCGTCGTCGCCATCTACCAATTTCGCTCGTTCTTCGGCTCGCCGCTGTTCACCATTTATTTTATAAATTCAATTAAAGCGCTACAACTGAATGCGACAGCTGACAGAGCGTTCAATATGTTTGCCAAAAATGTTGGCGGTTAATTGCTAAGGTTAATAGGCATCTAGTTAGATATTCTCGCACCGTTTTCGGTGGTTCGGGACTTCGGTATCAAACATTTTTAGTTTCGAGATCGCAAAAAAATAATACGAGCAAAAAATTGTTGAAAAGTCGACATTCATAGTAACGATTTCTAGTGCTTCGAGATTTCGGGATCGATCGATTTTTATTTTTTTATGATTTTGGTATCGATAAATGATAGTTTAAGATCCCGAAATAATTCCAGACTTCGTTTTATATACTGCCGATCCATCGAATATTTACATATCCGTTACCGAAAACTACCGTTATTAGTGTTTCGAGATCGGGGATTGTAGTTATGGATATATAGAAACTCATAATACCGTTTTTAGCGCTTCGGGATTTTCCGCGATTGAAAAAAAGTTTTAGGTTTTTTATGCAAAAAATATGTATTCAGCTCGTTATAGTATTTCGGGATTATAAAATGTTAGTTTCGGGTTTTTTCATAAAAGCATTTATGGTCTCATGCCGAGGTGTATGTTAGTAAACCCGATATTCATAGTCACGTTTCGAAATTTCAGTGTCGGAAATTGTAGTTTTGGATAGATAGAAACTCATACAAATCGTTGTTGAGGTTTCGGCATTTCGGGATTGAAAAATTTCAGATTCGGGATCCCGAAAATTTTCCGGATTGAATTATTACATAGTGTTGAATACTTGCTTAGACTATGATAAAGTATAAAAAATATACGTACTCAGATTGGAAATGAAAGTAAACTCGAAATCTCTAGTTACGCATGAAATATCGAAGTTTACATATGTATGAGGACGCAGAAAAAGTAAAACTTTAAATGCATATTGCATATAAAGTCTTAATTGTGCTAACATAACAGCCAATTTTCAACATAACAGCCAATTTTCAAATTCGATAATTGCTCAGGATCCCGAAATAATAACAATTCAACTAAAGAAAAAAATCCATTATTCGAGAGAAATAATTATTGGAAATAATGAATAAAGAAATTGAAATAAAACAACAAAATGAATTTAGCGAAAATCCCGAAATTTCGGGATCCCGAAAATTTAATACCGAAAATTCGGGGTCACAGTAAAAGCACAAGAGTCGCGATATTCCATGTGCTGATAGCTTTAAACGTCACTAACTAACGCGTACAGCAAAACAGTGGCGAGTTGGGCAGCCAAAGAAGAATGTCTGAGTACATATTTTCATTACTATGCAACAACCGCTCTAGTTGCATGCAACTAACTCAAAACATATTCGCAAATACACAAATATAAACGCTTACAGTTATATGCGCGGCATACGAAATATTTAACTACATACCATAAATACACATGCAAATGAGTGTGTGTGCATGTGCTCTTGTTTGCTAGAAATGGACAACATTCTGCAGATTAAACATTGATATGCACCAGTTGTAAGTACTTATATTTGCAATTTTCATTTGTTTCGCCGTCTGTCTGTCTGTCTTCGTGTTACTGCTGCGCGATTTCTTGTTTGCTTTGCCTCCACTGTCAGCGTATATGACAGATCTTTCACTTGATAAGCATGGCAATGTGAGCGAGCAGCGTCTAACCAGATAGCGGTGCAAAAGTAATTGCGAAACTCAGCAAGAAATATGAGCATATGAAAGCCACAGGCGCTTGCTTGGAGGCTGCAGCCTGGAAGCTGGCTTCAACTTGTAGCTGTTCGTTTGTACGTGTGTGTGTGTGTGTGTGTGTGTATGTGGCTGTGTAGTGATTGCGATAAGTCGAATGAATGTTGTCTCGCTGTGCTTGCAATTTAGTTATTTTAATGTCCAATTTTTATATGCAAATTCCGTTGAAATGAAATGTTGAGCACAATCATTCGCTTTGGTTATTATTTGCAATTATTTATGAGTTAAATGGCCATTGTTTATAGTGGCATAAGAAATTGAAGTTTGCAATAGTTTTTGTGTTTGAATCTGTTGTTATTGTATTGTTTGTTGTACCAGCTGTTTTCACACTGAGTAATTTCAGTGTTAATTTCGTAATTCCTGGGTTAATTTTCTGGCGTTTATCACGGATTTTTTCAATTGGCTAAAGTTGTTAATATCAAACACTTCGCAAAGACCAAAGAAAAAGCTGGCTGAGAAATCAATTTAAATTTAAGCCTTAGCGCTTGTTGTTCAAAAATTTACTTTTTTTGCAAAACCTTCTTTTTTTCTTTGTCCGATCCGTCTTTTAGCTTAAGATAACCTACGCCAGTGATAGTTGTTTCTAAAAAAGTCGATTGAGATTTTCTTAGTGTTCACATCTTCACCACCATATCTTTATTATTAATTAACTTTCGATGGATTTCGGTAAAGCATGATTCACTAAAGGGTGAGCCATTTGAACTTTCCTACTTTTTTTTAAAGAAAAAACGCAGAAACTTCAAATTTAATGAGGAATGTTTATTGTCATTCGAAAGAACACTCTCTGGCATTTATTTTTTTAAAGATTACGGTCTATCCGTTGAGTCAAATTTTCGATGACTCATTCGAGCATTTCGCGTGATGTTTGGCTCCAAGGCCTGAATCGTAGCGGAATTGTCCGCATAGACTTTGGACTTTGCACATCCCCACAGGAAAAAGTCTAACTAGTCTGATATCACACGATCTTTGCGCCAATCGACCGGCTTAAAACGTGAAATTATCTGCTCACCGTAATGTTTTATCAATAAATCCTTTGATTAATGTGATGTGTGGGAACTGGCGCTGTCTTGTTGAAACCGAGTGTCGCCGATATTACGAGCTTCAATTTAAGGTATCAAATAATCGGTTATCATGGCGCCATACGTTCTCATCATTTTTGAAGAAATATGGGTCGATAATTCCATCGGCGCACAAGCCACACCAAATCGTTTTTCTCGGGTTGAAATGACAGCTCTCAAATCTCAAGTTACTTTTCATTCCAAACGGTTTTGCTTGTTTAAATACCCATTCAGCCAGAAATCGGCCTCATTGCTGAACAAAATTTGGCACGAAAACGTCGGAACTCAAAGCCCTTCAAAAGCCGAATCGACGAAAAGTTCTGAAAAGTTCAGAAAAAAAAGTTCAATTTTGGATGACGGCAAAGTGAAGTTGTTTCAGATAGCAGTCGCTCTAAAGATATCAACTGAACATGTACATCACAAAGTGTGCAAAGTGGGTGCCCCGCGAGCCCACTTTTGACAAAAAGCAACGAAGAGTTGATGATTGGGAGGCGCTGTTTGGAGGTGTTAAATTGTAATAAACCCTAGTTTTTTCATCGATATGTGACAGTGATTGAAAAATAGCTCCGTCATTTCACTTTGAAGTCCCATCGACAGTTATTCGAGTAGACTGCACACGATGAAGCGTGGAAAGACGCAATGGTCGGCTGGCAAAGTTATAACGTCTGCATATGATAATATTTATTAAGTACCTTGAAAAAGGAAAGACCATCAACAGACAATATTATAGTACATAGTATTATTGGACCGTTCGAAAGACGAATTCGTTGAAAAACGGCCGCTTTTGAAGAAGAAGAAAGTGCTTTTTCACCAAGCCAATGGACGGTATCACAAGTCAGTAAAAACTGTTGCAAAAATTCATGAATTGGGCTTCGAATTGCTTCCGCATTCATCGCATTCTCTGGATCTGACCAGCGACTATTTCTTGTTCTCAGATCTCAAAAGAATGCTTGCTGGAAGGAAATTTTTGTCGAATGTGGTGGTGAACGCTGAAACTGAGGTATACTTTGAACCCAAGGACCATTAGTGCTACAAATATGTTGGAGGGTCGCCATAATCAGTGTGTCACCCTCGAAGGAAACTATGTTGAATTAAAAAAAAAAAACGAATTTTGCAAAAAAAGAACATGTATTACAATGGTAGGCCCGGGACTTTTCAATTGAGCTGTTATATACTTCACCCCTTATCTAATTTGGAGTTTTAGATCAATGACAAATTGCCAGTAATTTTGGATTGTAAAATTTTTCGAATTAATTTATAAGATCAACATCAAACCTTTAAGGTCAATCGTAGACTAGTACCGCAGACTGTCTACATCTAAATATAGTATGAAAATGTGACGCGCCTAAAAATTCCAGCAGTTTTATTGGTGGACGGTGAACGGGTACCGATCGTCTCTTTAAGTGCCTGGTTAAGTTTATATGATCTCTATGATTTGATAGTTAGGTAAATTGATCAAAGAAGGATTTGAGTTTCTTCGGTTTCAGCATATTTTTGGAGCGCCATTAGCTAGATTGTTGAACGTCACATTCACAAATACGTTTCATCACCAGTAATGATGCGTTTGAAGAATAAAGGGTTGTTGTAGCGGCAGAAAGCATTCCTGAAGTAAATTCCAAGAATGGTGCCCAGTTGACAGTCTTTGGTCCTACAAAATCCGACCCGGACCCGGACTCGATTTCTTGGCGACGGATGATTGCAAGGTCCTCAGGTACGCTGTCGAGCATCTATTTTGCGACGTCTAATCGAAGTTATTTTTGCAAGAGATTCAGGTCTTATGGTACGAGTCTAGTATTGATGCGTCTCATCTAAAATATTAAGCAAAATGCGCCAAATCAATCCATAAGAGATGTACAGATCTTCTGTTCTCCTTCTCTTGCCAAACCGGACGATCTCTAGCACTATTTCTTTAATTTTTGCGATGTTAACGTCATTAACAATTCTGATAAGGTTGACTCTTCCAATCACCGATTCTATAGGTGCGTCTCCATTGGAAATAGAAAATTCCAACCAAACTCGTTGTTCCATTATGGTACTATTCGGTCAATATCTTCGGTGGACAAACAGCTGTTAAACACAGACTAAGTGACATGGACATGAATGGAGCTCAAATTTCATTCAAGCATAAAAAGGTTGTACCAACCTAAAAAATTTATGGCTCAGTCCGAGTCAAGCTTGATCAGATGGTATGATAAAGATAGTTAGTAGTTTATAAGTAGTATATAACAGGTGGCGACACATGCTCGCAGAATGTGGCTTATACTTCGAGAAGACTGCAGGAAATGTCTAGAGCAAGGCATTAGGGAAACAATGGAGCATCTTTTGCACTTGTCCCGCATTGGGAAGGCTACGCTGTAAGCATCTGGGATCCGCACGGTATGATACACTAGAGAATGTATCGATAGTGTGGCCGCAGAGTCTGTTAAAATTCACGTCAAGCGCAGGCATCCTAAAGGATGACGTCATGGACCTAGTAACTGAACTCCATCTGGTATCGCGAAGTACAAAAAATGCTCTATGCATGGCTCATTGGCCTACAAGATTAATCTAACCAACCTAACCTTATAAGTAAGCAGTAAACATAGCAGAATTATTATGATCTCGAGCTGGAGTACGAGCACTGCTGATGCCGCAGAGTATAAAGAAGAAGAACTTAGCTTTATGACCATGCGGATATGTTGGTCCTTTACCCTTGACCTATTCAGTTAGCTTATTTCACCGATTCGGTTAGAGTAACTATTATAGAGCATTAAAGAACCAAAACAATGTTCAAACATTAAACTAATATTGGGTACTACTCATCAGCCCGCTAAGTTGTTCCCAATATAATAAAATATAACGGCAATAACCAACCTCGCTAACAACTCACAATAACTTAACGAAGTACTTTAGCAAAATGGAATAGCTAAAGAGTAAGAATAAAGCACAAAATCCATATTTCATTACATAAAGAAAAATAAAGATATGGCAACACCAAGTGGGCAGATGAGCGAAGGGTGCATTATGAGAAACAGACGCAGCTAAATCAGCAATTTACGAAAAGCCAACGACTACAACAAAATGTCATGAACTCGGCCATAAGAATGAGCAATCGAAGCAGCAGTCTCCGACACAGCAGCACGGCAATATACATTATGTACAACAACAGTTTAAGCATGACACAGTTGCTACGGTGGACCCGCTAAATATATTTATGTGTGTGTGTATTGGTTAGACATTTGAACGGTCGGTTCGAACCTTATCGGGTTGGGAAATCAAGAGAAGCGCGACCAAAAATCGTTAGTCTAAGGACAGACAGTCAAGTCAGGCTGACCGAACAACAGTTGAACCGCGGGGTTGGCTCCCGTTGCCTAACAAAAAGGGTACTCGAACTGGTACTGTCGTCCAAAATAGTTGTTGCTATTGTTATCGCTTGCTGTTATTCATGTTCGAACGGTTTTTGAGCTACCAAAAACACAAAAATAAATCGGTAAGCAAGTAGAAATATAGAAAAAAAGCAAAAACAAAAAAAGAAAAAAGAATGGAATAAGAGCTAGAAATAAGCGCTAAAAAAGTGAAACATTTGCGGGCAGCAACAGGCCGGCTGACTGACTGGCTGGCTGAAGACACTACTGGCACAATTTCGCTGCAGCGCCGGTATTTAAAACCGCTTTTGTCGTCTTCATTCTAAGCCAGCACGCGGTAGTCAATAACTGCGGCGGCAGCAACAACGTAGCGGCGAGTGCTGCAACTAAAGGCAGCAGCAATTGCAAGTTTCTGCGCGCGCAGAAGAAAACGCAAAGCTCACGAGATGCACACTTCCGATAGCGCTGCGGCATGTACTGCGGAACGATTCTTGCCACAGCCGCGTGGCCAACTGGTAGGAAGGTGGGGTTTGCGACGAGTTGCCCAGCAAACGGCAACATGTTGGCCAACAACACGGTAAGCCAAAGTTCAGAGGTTGCGTTTCGTGCGCACGTGGAACTCATAAAGCCACGACGCGGCAACGAAGGAGCGAGCAACTCAGCCGCGTGGCCAAGGTTTGCAAAGGGACGGCAAAACGATGTTGCAACATTTTGTGTTTTCGTTTTACCGCGACTAGTGGGTGTAGGTGCGCTTATTGCCGCGCCATTATCAGCGACACGGTACTAAACGTCGTCGGCTCTTAATTTGTTGCTAACCTCAGAGAGCGCGCACACACCTCATTATAACTGTAATTAGACACACATAAAGATATATTTTATGTTCCTACTGGGTCGCTTCATTGTTAACTCTATAAGTTATATTAGCAAAATCGCTGCTTGCAACGTAGCCAACAATGCAACAACCAGTGGCCACCACACCTCTTGTACGCCTTTGCGTCCGCAGCGGTAATTTCGCATTGCAATCGAAATTCCTTAAACGATCGAAGTACATTTGTGTAGTCAACAACAAGTCGGCGACGAGTTGCCACCCGCACAATGCAGCGCATCAGTCAGACAGTCGTTGCAATAAGTGTGTGTGTGCTTCCGCTGGCGGTGGGCGGCAGCGATGAGTGTGTCAACGTTGTAAACGCCTTTTAAGCATCAACCAAATTGCTATTTATTTATTTTTTTCAATGGCGCCGTGTCATCGGCTGCTAGATTTGAACAGCTGTTAGCTACGTCTTCATTGCTGGCTGTCAAACTGTCGACATGTTGTGGCTGGTAGTGGGTGGCGTGCAGCAGCGGGTACATAGCGCTTGCTACCGTTGCCACACCTGAAGAAATTACTGAGTAATTTTGCTTTATATAAGGGTAAATAGGTCGCTCTGAGAAATCTGTGGGGGCGAAATTTTTGTTCCTAAATATTAGAGAAAAGTTTGACAATTTGCAGTTCGTTTATCTTATAGTCCAGAAATATGCAAGGAAGAAGCCGGTATTCAAGCCTCACTATTAACGAGCTAATGACTTTAATGACTGAAAACAAGCTTGGTCTGTTAAGTTCTTGAATTCTGCCACAAATATTGTTCTACTCTTGCAACATGTTGCCGCAGAGTATAATACTGGGTTTGTCCGGAAAGTAATCGGACTGAGTTGATTTAAAAAAATTGATTTAACCAATCGTTACAATTCTTTAAAAACTTTCAAAATTGGCTCCTCCTGCGTCGATGCAGCACTGCCAGTGCGAAATCGAAGCATTGAAGGCGCCATGGAAGCATTCTCCGGTATAGCCTTGAGAGCCGAGGTGCATGCTGCTTAAATCCATCTATCGTCTTAAAATGCTTGCCTTTCATCGGTCTTTTCAGGCAAGGAAACAAAAAAGTCCGGGCGGGCCACATCTGGGCTGTATGGCGGCTACGGAAGCGTTGGTATGTCGGCCTGGGTTAGGTAGCTGTTCACAAGAAAGGCGGTGTGAGCCGGGGCGTTGTTGTGGTGCAACTTCCAATCGGATGCGTTGGCTTGTCGGGCCCGATTGACCCTTCATTTCAGTCTCTTGAGGACCTCCACGTAAAATATGGCATTGACGATTTGTACAGGAGGAACAAAGTCATGGTGGCCGATCAAAACTTTGCGCACAGGAGTCACATTGTTGGTGTTTATCGAAGTTGCAGGTCTGCCAGCACGGTCTTCATCAGCGACCTCTTCCCGGCTCTCTAAAAAGGCCTGGTGCCACCGAAACACATCACTTTGCTAAAGCAACATCTGGCTAAGTGTTTGATCATATCAAACGTCGCTGTTGCAGATTTACCGAGTTTCACACAGACTTGACTCTCCAGGGGCTCGGATACAACTGACCAACCGCTCGTTCGTTACCTAGGAACGCCCTCTACCGAATCCAGTCAAATCGTGGTGGAATCACGGTGGGGCGTTGCAAACAGTGACTAAGCCAGGATTGGGATCAGAAAATGTTTGTTGTGTGTTTGTTAGGATTTGCAGTGAATCATTCACTATGAGCTGCTTCTCTAGACCCAAACTCATAACACAGAGCTGTGCTATCAACAATGGAAGGAGCCAATAGCTCGTAGCTTTCGCCGATAAGAGTGGAATTCTATTCCAAAAGAACACATATCTAACGCGATTCGCTAGAATCTCCAGTAGCTTGGTTTGGAAGGTGTTATTTATACACCGCAAAATTTGGATATGGTAATTACAACGAGTATTTGTCTATGGCGAATGATTTTTCTGGTGCAAGTTCGCCTCAAGAGATGCTTTTGATAACGACTTCGCCAGTTTTTTGCCAAAAGCGACGAGGATTTTAATGAGAGTGGCATTATAAAAGTATACAAGTGAAAAGTGAAAGTTTAACACTAGGAGATGGGGAACCGATTCCCCAATAGATAGAGCGGACGTTCTCAAAAAGCTACAGAAAATCAAAAATTCGGCACAACAAAGATTTCTGCTTGTGTAGCGCCACACCGTCTACGCAGACCTTACCTACCGGCAAGTAGCGCCCGTTGACCTCTTATCTACACGCAATTGACAGTTTCATTATGAGCAGCAAACGATATGCATCGCAGTTAGCGTTGACAGGCCCCCAGCGGCTCAAGCGAAGGTTTTAAGGAGCTTTTTTTTTATATATGTATGCTCATGGCGGATTATGTTGTGCGTGTTGCAAGTTGCCGTGGCCCAATTGAATTATGCCAATATGCTGTTATTTCAGCTATCATCATTGTTGCGCTTTCCATGTCGTTGGCGTTTCTTTTTCGCCATACTGCGTTCATGCCACTGTCAACGGATGATTTATGCGAATTTGCAGCAAACAAAAAAAGCGCAGCAGCGACGCAAAGATATGCATGCAACAGCCGGTGGCTCTTGCTGTGGCATGTTGTCGGCCTTTACGGGCGCTGTCCGCCGACTGTTGGCTACTTCGAGGAAAATTTTGTTGCCGCCAACATAGTACGGTGGTCATTTTTGTTGCAGTTATTGTTGTTGCTATTTTAAAGGCTGTTGTAGTTATTTTTTGTTGTTGTTGGTTGTGGCAAGCAAAGAATGGAATGGAATTTAATGTTTGTGTTCATCACTTTTTGTGGCATTTTTCGGCAAATCGGCAAATGGCAAAAATGTAAGTCCGTCCGTGCGGCAACAATATGTTGCAAGCCACCGGC
This sequence comes from Bactrocera neohumeralis, assembly GCF_024586455.1. NCBI lineage: Eukaryota > Metazoa > Arthropoda > Insecta > Diptera > Tephritidae > Bactrocera > Bactrocera neohumeralis. The sequence continues at coordinate 67,908,407 of NC_065919.1, forward strand.
AACAGCCGCCGTAGACGGCCAATTGGTCAACGGTATGCAACGGCATAGCTTTGTGTTTCAATTTTCATATTTTCAATATTTGTAATGTACTTTGTTTTTGCTGTTGTTGTTGTTGTTGTGGATATTTTTGTTGTTGTTCATCTTTACGAGCTCGATTGAATTATGAGCGTTTTGTGCTTGCGGCAACGCAACGGCACGCTTGTGGGCGCACAAGCCAATATACTCATGAAATATATATGCACACACTCACAGACACACGTACTCACACACACGCATCCTCACATATACACATCCATATAGACACATGTAAAGACAACTTAATGTTTAGTCTCGCTGAAGCGCATTGTTTTAAGCTGCTTGCTACTTGCTGTTGCTGTTGTTGTTGTTGTTGCAACTCTACGTGCACCGTTAAAACAAGCCGCATTTTTGCTATACTTGGCAGCGACATCTTGCCGCTTGGTGGATTTTCATTTCTCCCCAGCTGCCTTTGCTTTTGTTGCCTGTTAATTTCCTTGCTCTTTAGTTTATCTACTAAACTGCTGCTGCTCATTGCTGTGGCAGTGGCAGTGGCAGCGCCGCCGTGTTGCCATTAGTTGTGCATGTGGTATGCCTGGGCTTCTAGGTCAAAAGGTACCAATGGCATATTCATGCCAAAGCAGCGTAAAAGAGATCCCATAATTCATGTTGACATCTCATGGCCAGAAACGTGTCGGAAATTTGTTACTTTTTTCTATCGATTCTTGCTACATACATACATTCAGACAACAACGTTTCATGTGACAAAAAATGTGTTTGGTTTGAGCAGTTTATTAGCGAAATATTTTGACAGTACAAAATGCTACACGATAAATTGTTTGATAAATACCAAGGCACTTCGCTAAGCCACTACACTTCTCTCTTGATTATTTCTCATTATTGGCCACTCTGATAGTGTAACGATCCTATTTAATTTCAAGCCACTTCCTCGTACCGCTTCTCATCAGCGTTCGAGAAACCTTAACGTTGCAGTTACGCCCTGGAGTTGAATAACTCAAGAATTTTCTGATATAATCTCGTAATCGGTCAGGGATTTTTATACCCTGAACAGGGTATATTAAGTCACGATGTTTGTAACACCCAGAAAGAAGCGTCGGAGACCCTATAAAGTATATTATATGAATGATCAGTATGTTGAGCTGAGTCGATTTAACCATGTCCGTCTGTCCGTCTGTCTGTCTGATATTCTTTTGAAATTTTGTAAATGTCATTTTCTCTTCAAGAAGCTGCTCATTTGTCGGAACGGCCGATATCGGACCACTATAACATATAGCTACCATACAAACTGAACGATCGGAATCAAGTTCTTGTATGGAAAACTTTCACATTTGACAATGTATCTTCACCAAATTTGGTATAGACTATTTTCTAAGGCAACAATGTAGTCTCCGAAGAAATTGGTCAGATCGGATTACTGTAGCATATAGCTTCCATACAAACTGAACACATAGTTGCTAAAAGAAATGCACCTGTGAAGGGTATATTAGCATCGGTGCAGCCGAAGTTAACGTTTTTTTTTGTTTAGAATAATCTTAGGTCTTGAATCATCTAGGCCCTACCTAAACATACAAGTAGTAAACCCCATTCAGTTTTTCTTCCTTTAATTCTTCTTTTAGTTCATATTTCTACCGTTTCTCTTGATTAAAGGGATAATGTCCAGGCTAAGGAACTCTTTATTGTGATCGTTCGTCTTGGAAGCAATTCATTATGCACCAAACCACGTATATAGAAAAAACAATGAACATCACCTTGATTTTTGGCCTTTGGCGAGGTTTTTGGTTTCGTGCCATTTTTTTCCCTCCATTTCGGTGATTGTTGGCTTGTTTGCATGCCAAACTCATAAACCCATTTCTCATCGGCAGTTATATTTTATTTATTATGCTCTCCATGAATTTTCATGATGAAGCATAAACCTGTTTGCGATACTCTTTTTGAAAGAAATTCAACTTTATCGGCACGAGTCGAGTAAGAACGCGTTTCATACCCAAAATATCCACCAAAATCACTCGAACGGATTAGCGAGAGGTGTTGAGCTCTCTCTGGTCATCTCTCTAATACTTGGCTGATGATTTTCAATAATATCCTTTTTTAATATTTTTATCAGTTGAAGAGGTCGAAGGTCGTCCAGAATGAGACATCTCTTCAATGATCTCTCGACCACCTTTGAAGGCTTTCTACCACTCGTATCTTGTGTTTTTGATAAATCTGAAACACTGTAAGCCTTTTCCAACAATCGCAACGATTCCGCATTATATTTATATAATAATTTATCGATTCTGTGTTCTGTGTTCATTATAATGTGATAGTCCAAAGATGGTTAAGTGATTTTAGGGATTTACTTATTCATGAAATTGGCACTCTAGACTATCATTTGCAATTGAAGACAAATGTTCATAAAATGATTTTTAATAGAACGTGTCTCTTCCATGTAGAAAATATTCGCTTTATTTAGAAAAAATTTTGGGCAGCCTTGTCTTGAATTCACATCCACAATCGATCACAAACGAAGTTTGATTTTTTATTTCAAGATGACGGAAGTATTCGTTCTTATTGGTGCCTTTTCATATAATCTATCCAATAATTAAAAACAAAAAAATTAATTATTTAAAATGCTGAACAGGGTATATTAAGTTTGTGACGAAGTTTGTAACACCCAGAAGAAAGCGTTGGAGACTCTATAAAGTATATATATAAATGATCAGTATGTCGAGCTGAGTCGATTTAGCCATGTCCGTCTGTCTGTCCGTCCGTCTGTCTGTCTGTATATATACGAACTAGTCCTTCAGTTTTTAAGATATCGTTTTGAAATTTTGCAAACGTCATTTTCTCTTCAAGAAGCTGCTCATTTGTCGCAACGGCCGATATCGGACGACTATAACAAATAGCTGCCATACAAACTGAACGATCGGACTCAAGTTCTTGTATGGAAAACTTTCACATTTGACAATGTATCTTCACCAAATTTGGTATAGATTATTTTCTAAAGCAACAATGTAATCTCCGAAGAAATTGATCAGATCGGTTAACTATAGCATATAGCTGCCATACAAACTGAACACATAGTTACTAACAGAAATGCACCTGTGAAGGGTACTTAGCTTCGGTGCAACCGTAGTTAACGTTTTTTCTTGTTTTATTTAATTTCAAATGACACAAGAAATTTGAAGGATACCATACCATCTACTCCATATATACGACAAATAAGAATGTATAAGTAAATATAACATACATATATACAAACGTATATGGTTGCAAATCTTCGACGCTCATTTCGTCATAAAAATTGAAACGCCACTTTTGCCATTTTTAATGGATTTTTTAACTGTGCTGAGTTGTTGTTAATTGGTTTAATATTTTATTTATTTATATTTGTTGCCTTAAAATATTTATTTGCTTATTATCTCACCGATTTATGCTAATAAATTTATTACTGTAATGTCGCTATAGAAAACACTCCTCGGAAACTTCAAAGAAACATCCTAAAATTGTATTTTCTTTCATATTTCATTTTTATTTTTTTATGATATATGTATTAATGTTTTAATTTTTTTGCTTATACTAAATATTTTATTATTCACATTCACTCTTTTTCATAGTTCAATATCTTCCATATGCAAAAAATGCTCTAGCCATTACTGTTAACCAAATATTTATACTAAACAGTTTTAGCTTGGAGAATATGGAATGTACATACATATATTGGGATAAAAAAGCAAACGAAAATTTTATTAAATTCCACTGGTAAATGATTTTTTAAAAAAATGTACTTTGCTAAGTATGAAGGCTTGCCTTAATTACTATGCCAAATAAGAGCCCGATCTGTCAACGAGTTTGTTTACGGTAGCTGCCTGAGTCGGTACACCTAAGTAGTGCGTTGCGATTTTTACAATGGATATTTCAACTTTTGTACTTCTTACCAAATTTCGTGTGCATGATCATTGCGATTGTTGGAAAAGGCTTGCATCGTTCTGGACGACCTTCTCCCTCTTCAACTGATGAAAATATTAAACAAGTGCAGGATATGGTGCTTGCAAATCGTCAGGCAAGTATTAGAGAGATGGCAATAAAGCTCGACATCTCTCGCGATTCCGTTCAAATGATTTTGATGGCTATTTTGGGTATGAAACGCGTTTTTGCTCGACTCATCCTAATAGCGCTGAATTTTTTTCAAAATTAGTACCGTAAACATGTCTCTTTGAATTTGCTTACTCGGACGAATTCCGATCCCACATTCATGGAGAGCATTTCAACAACAATCATCAAAATGGGTGCCGTTTTCAATCGATGGATTATTTTCCAAGGCAACGCTAAAATCTCCGAACAAATTGTTCACATGAGACTAAAATTGCATATAGCTTGCCAAGATAAAGATATAGAATTGCATGAAAGGTATTTTCCTTATTTAGAGAGAGCCTAAAGATATCGATAGAACTTGCAAATGTCGAAAGCGTTGGGCAGAAAGCGAAAACTTTGACGCGCGATTTCTCTTTTTCATTTAATTTTTCTTAATTGGGGGCAGGATAGAAAAAAATAAACGTCGTTTGGAATTGGGGCAAAGTTTATTATCTTTAGAATTAAATTATCTTCTATTCTAAGAAAAGTCAAGTTTGAACATATTTTTAAACAACATAAAGTAAAATTTTTTTGGTCCAAAAACCACTTTTTTTTAATTTTACACTTTTTTTGAATTTTTTTAGTTTAACTAGAAGATAAATTATTAGAAAATATGAATCTCTTTGAGTTTTTTCTTTCCAATAGAAATTGCGAGCTGTATCCTGCCCGCCGTCACGACAAATGCACATGCGAGAATGCATCCGGGCAATTGCTTGCTTCCCAAAGGCAGAATATCAAAGATTTCGTATCCAAAAAATTTATGAGTGATGCTTAAATATATAACTATAAACCCTCGCTTTGATTATTTATTTCCCTCCCAAAAAAATCCTCCAAAAAATCTATCTTTTTAAGCCTCTAAAGCAGGCTCCCACTTTAATAACATTAAAAAGGAAAGATTATAAAGAAATCCAGAGCCTGGTAGACAATGTGAAGAATATATCAGAATATGGTGTACATTTTTTGCTTTTCACAAGTGCATTTGTTTTCTTGTGAGAATTATATTGCAATCATTCTACATCAAATCCCTAACGATAGTCACGAAGGGTTTTCTAAACGATTAGGTTTGTTTGGTCATACATGTAGGAAAAATAACCGAATGAGTGGCCTAACTGAAAGCTGTTGATCCAAAACCTTCAACGCGACTTCAGGACTGGTCTTTTTAAACTGAACAAAGAGTTTGATTGAAATTTTGCGTTTCCAATGGAATCACAGCTACGGAATCATTGACAATCTCGAATCTCGAATACAAGTATTTGAATGCCACAGAGCAGTATGTAAAGGTTGTGAAGTCATCTGCAAATCATGGGAGTAGTTCATCGGCTTCTGTTAACGACGCTAACATCGGAACAGTTAAAGCAACAAGTATTGAAAACTATCGGGTTGACATCAGAGAGATAGCAGGAGATCTCAACATCACTTATGGGTCGACTCAACATATTTTGAACAATGTTTTTGTTATGAAGTGTTTCAATGCTAGACTCGTACAAAAAAAGAGATGCTTGACAACGTAGAAGACCCCACAGGCATCGAACACATTAGTACTGGTGACGAGACGTGAGTTTATGAATATGACTTTTAGACGTTAGAAGTGTTAGGTATCAAAGCGGATTGTCATCCTAAGCTGTTTCAGTCAGGTTCTTTACCCGTTTGTAATAATCTTTTGATCTGACCTAATCTAATGGCCTAGATGTGCCCAGTTGAGTTAAATATCTCTAAAAATAAAATACAAAACTAGTTTTCATTCAGATTACAAAGAGGCAGATCATCGATATATCGACTCACCCCACCGTTAACCTAAGTTTGCCACAAAGATTTTTAACACATAGAAAGAAACTTTGGAGACCATATAATTAGTCGATTTGGCAGTGTCAGTGTGTCTGTCCTTGTCCGTTTGTATATAAGCAAATACAAACTCTCACTTTTGGAGATATTGATCTGAAATTTTATAATTTTCTGCCTAAGCAACCGTTCACTCGTTGAAACCACTGCTATAGTGGTGCTATATATACTGTACATAGCAGTCATACAAACTGACCGATCAAAATCAAATTCCTTTATGGAAATTCTCTTCTTTGTGAATGTTATTATAGCTTCGGTGTAGCCGAAGTAAACGTTTGCTACTTATTTTATTCACAATTATATAATGAAAAGAATATACTTTTTTCTATAAAATTTCCAAAAAAATATATTTATATGCTCACGTAAAATATTTTATAATCATAATCTTGTATGCCGCATGAAGCTTAAAATTAAATTTTTTATGCCGAAAACAACAATAAAAAGCATGAAAAAGAATACAATATTTTATATCTAACGGTTTATTTCAAAATATCAGCGCGCTGTTATTTAAGGTTGTTGTTTTTATTGCAATCGATGGACGATTTAAGTGCACTTATAAGGCAAATTGCTGGCACACACACACATACAATGACATCAATATAAATCAATATGAAATTGTGAAAGTGCAAATTAGTTCCAGGTCATGCTGGTACATGACTGCCGCTGTATGTATGTGTATGTGTGTATGTATGTGTATGAAGGTACACACATACATCATAACAACCATAAACAGACTTCTCAAGCTCATGCCTGCGCCAAGCAATATAATCGTCTTGTAAAAATAGTTGAGCAAAATATTTGCATAAAATAAATGCATTTTTTATCGCCAGAAAACAATAAACCCTCAAATAAGTACAATCTCCGCCATTCGTTAGGGGAATAAGCCGCAAGCAGTTAAGTTGTAAAATTAAAGCAAATAACTGTGCACATTGCTGGCAAAGCAGCTTTTAATAGCTGAAGCGAGTGTCGGATGCGCCACCAGCTCCCACTGCTGCTCATCCTCATTTTGAAGGTTGTTGTTGCTGCTGCTGCTGCGGCTGCTGCCACAGGTGACTTATTGGTCTGCAACCAAATGAAATATTAAGCGAGCATTAATTGTTGTCGCTCACCGTTTACGGCTGCTGCCTCATTTATGGTTGCTGTTGCTGTTGTTGTGGTTTTTGTTGTTGTGGTTCTTGTTGCTGTTGCTGTCCAATGCCATTATTAGCTGGCATAACAGCGCCCTTACCTGCCAAAGTGGCTTACTTTACTAAAGTGCACCGTATGTGTGCATGTGTGTGAATTTGTGTAGCTGTATATATATGTGTGTGTGTGTGTTTGGTGTGGTGTGTGTCTTCGCTTAAACAATCGCTAAACCGCGCCATACCAGCGAAACTCAACCGAGTGTGACATTTGCAAATATTTCGAATGAAAGTCACTGGCCATCGGCAGCCCACACCGATAACAAAAACGACAACAACAACAATAAAAGAGAAGAAGAAGAGCAACGACATGCTCTTGCGGCTAACAATAGATGCGCGGCACAGCGCTAAATGCCACCGCATGTGAGCGGCTATAAATCTAGCATTTCTCTTCTGCACTGTCGCACGTCATTGTTAATTCGATTTGGCAAGAATGTCTGTCGGGCGGGTCTTTCCCCTCGGCGCTTTATTACGAGTAACTTTATCGGTTGCGATTGCAGCCAAATTGCCAAAATAACCCAGCAAAGTTGGCGCATAATTTGCATGCAGCGGCCGACTTGCGGTTCCCAGGCCACACCCACAGCCAGACAAATACACACACACACACATATTTGTTTGTGTGTGTGTGTATTTGCCTTGATATATGTGTCGCTGACTAATCGCCAGTTGGACTTTCATTGAAATCTAATTGTTTTTGGCAGAAATGCTAAGCGACGCTTCAACGCTTTCCAGCATTTCTCGGTTCCAGCACGGCTGTGCCGCATTTTGAGTGACTCCGCGCTCGGCGCTGCCTACTAATTAGCGGTGACAACACAACAGGTATTGTAGAAATAGTGTTTTCGATTTCTCACGAATCACCTGTGGGTATGTGGCACATGAATGCGTGTGTCTTTGTTTGCGAAAAATTCGCTAGAAAAAAGTTCTAATTATCTGCAACCTAATTTGTGTGCGCAGAATTCCAGTGCTTTTGTTTGTAACTTAACGGTAAAATTATACAGCTGTAACCATGCGAAGTTAAATGTTGGTCATTGGCGTTTATTCTTATATTTTGGCGTCTTGCGCTATGAGTTATCGAGAAGTCTCAAAATGTTCTGCTAACATAATTTGTTTTCTAAATACGACACGATCACTGTTCACCCGGAATAGTCTATTTATTATTGCTGAAATTGGTAGAAACTAGATTATTGTCAGATATGTTTTAGAGAATTCGCTTTATCGAAAGCGCAAGAATTTGAGCGACTCATCCAGCGTGATCTATTAGCGGTGATAACACTGCAAAAGCCTAAATTGTACCTGAAAATCATAATTTTAGTAGAATGGAGAGTCGATAATATCTCAGCATCTTTTATGGTTCGACTGGGTAGATTTTGGTTAAAGTTTTGATTATTGTTTTAAGTTAATGTTTTGGTTAAAGTTTGGGTTAATGTTTTGGTTAATGTTTTGGTTAAAGTTTTGGTTAATGTTTTGGTTAATGTTTTGGTTAAAGTTTTGGTTATTGTTTTGGTTAATGTTTTGGTTATTGTTTTGGTTAATGTTTTGTTTTGGTTAATGTTTTGGTTAATGTTTTGGTTAATGTTTTGGTTAATGTTTTGGTTAATGTTTTGGTTAATGTTTTGGTTAAAGTTTTGCTTTGGTTAATTTTTTGGTTAATTTTTTGGTTAATGTTTTGGTTAATGTTTTGGTTAATTTTTTGGTTAATGTTTTGGTTAAAGTTTTGGTTAATGTTTTGGTTAAAGTTTTGGTTAATTTTCTGGTTAATGTTTTGGTTAATTTTTTGGTTAAAGTTTTGGTTAATGTTTTGGTTAAAGTTTTGGTTAATGTTTTGGTTAAAGTTTTGGTTAATGTTTTGGTTAATGTTTTGGTTAATGTTTTGGTTAATGTTTTGGTTAATGTTTTGGTTAATGTTTTGGTTAATTTTCTGGTTAATGTTTTGGTTAGATTTTTAACTTTTCATTTATAAAACAGTGATCAGCATAGTTGCTATATATAGACCATATTTGTATACCTTGAGCAGGGTATATTAAGTTTGCCACGAAGTTTGTAACACCCCGAAGAAAAAATCGTCCCTCAGCTTTTGAGATATCGATCTATAATTTTGTATATATTTTTCTGTCCAAGAAGCTGCTTATTTTTTGGAAACGCTGATATCGGATCACTAGAGCATATAGCTGCTATAGAAACTGCACGATTGTGGAGGTTATTGAACTTTATTGCTAGTTTTATTAACATTTTAGTTTTCAGTTAAGCTTGAGTTAGATCTTGTTGGTCAGTGTTATTCTACGTTAGCGGGCATAATTCCTTCTTTTGAAATCGCGATTGTGCTCCCATACCGATTCTTCTAGCTTATTCGTCTTGATTGACGACGGTATGATATAAGAAATGCTTCAAAATCGCTCTTAGAAAAGTGTCTAGAAGTGTCCACCCCTTCTTTTATATCCTAAATAAGTTTGCAGAATTGATTCATCAAGATTTTAGCGTCATTGAACGCAAGAGAATAGCGGTACTTTTCCAGTTTAATAAAATTCTGTGAGGATCCCTATCTTGCAAGCTCATCAGCATTGCAGTTTCAACCAATTCTACTATTGCGATGTAATCACTCTAGTCTAATCACGAAGTTCAACCAATTGATTATGACTAGTCTGAGATGCATAGTTAGCGAGGTTCTACTTTTTGGTGAGAGATCGCATCCAATAGCTTTACTTTACCTCAGCGTTTGACTTCTACAAAAGATCCGATCGCAGTTGCTTAACTAGTCCAAGGATTGAAGGCAATGATACCCAATGACGCAAATGTGCCTAGATTTCTATTTTGATTGAGTAAATGTTGACGCCACTGAAAAAGCATCCATTACTACCATAAGAACCACTGCGCTCGCATAAGCAATCATCTGAAGTCTCTAGTAGCTTAAATAGTTCATTAAGGGGCACGCCTAGTTTGTCAGGCTCTTAAAATGCGATGTTTGGGGATTGAAAAGAAAAAGTACTGGCAGATTCCATGAATGAAACCTGAAAAAATTTCGAAATAAATTCAAAAATGACAAAATGGCGGCTTTTTTAAAAACAGTTTAGTTTTACCCGAAATATGGGTCGTTTTTGTCTGCCAAAATTCGATTTTTGATGAGATCAAAAAACTGGTAGGTAATTGTATGTCGTATAACTACCATATATGGTATACAGAAATGCAGAATATATTAATAATGATCCGATCATTTGTCTCTGAGTAATCCCTGCAGAGAATACGAAAAATTATTTTTCGGGCAGAACTCGTTAAGGTATGTACTATTAATATATGAAAGATTAAAAAACTTTTGTTTCATTCTAGGTACTCCTCAACTACTATGAGCGGGGTGCTCATATTGACCATCTAAAAAGAATAAAATCCGCAAAGAAGACTTCATGAATTGCATAGGATATAATCCAACCTTAAGCTCTTACTCAAGTAGCTGGAAGTAGCTGGAATTATACTCAGCCTCAAACTCGTCGTTGGGTCTAACAATACCTCAGGCTGCATATTTTTGAAGCTTCTCTATATCGAAGAAAACATCCACCGCACACTAACTTTGATTCTCTCCAATCAAGTCACAATACCGAAAATTGTGTCTTGAAAGCTTTCTTACTTTTTCTAATTGAATTAAAATCTGTTGTGAACATTATCTGCAGCAAAATTGATTTATTGATTCAAAGCTGGTATCTTTGTGTGTGCGCTGATAATGATATATTGTTCCTCATACGCCCCGCCGGTGTGCCAAAGTAAAAGGGTGTACTTTTTCCCCAGCAATTCATGCGAATATCTTAACTGTGTTAGCTGCGAGAAGTGAAACTGTAACGCACGTGTGGCAAAATTCTCCAACTTGCAACATAAAAGCGCTTTTGTGCCTTGCCCACATGCAACATGCTGTGCAACGAGCGGGTTTTTGGTCAATTTATTATTTTTTATGCTTATTGAATTTCATGCTTTGCATTTGGCAGAAAAAGTACTCGAGGATTGAGGCACATATGACCGTTATATTGGAGATTTCGCGAATTTTAATTACTGTTTATTGAAAGTACAAGCTGTGAAAAAGACAAACTCGGCCAGAATTTGCGGCTATCATTAGTGGATCATAACACTTACAGTTATATTTAGGCACTAAACCGTTATATCTATTTATATACATATATACTCACAGAGCTTCATTTATATGCTCTAAATATTCAGGTCGCGGTATTGTTGTAGTTTTTGTTGCTTAGCATTCGCAAAGCTTCAGTCATTAATAAGCTATAAATAAGCACAACAAATGCCGACCGGAGCAATTGCAAAAGTAAAACAGAAAAAAATGAAGCAACAACAGCAGTAACAACAACAAAAACAAAAGTGTTGGCCAAAATATGCAAATAAGTAAAACTAATGAGTTCGCCAATCCGCGAGCTATGTTAAATATGCCGCATGGTTCAACCGTTAAACGAGTGTGCGCTCGGCGCGTGGCTCTGCGCTGAAACGCCGTATCAATGAAACGCTTCAAAGCCGGCGAAAAAGGCGCATCGCGCTGCTGAAAGTTGTTGACAGCTGGTGCTCGGTGCAAATTGAATACTTCGGCGATTAGTGACGCATGCGTCATATAGTCAAATGGTCAATTAGCGAGCGTGGCGAGTGCGCTAACGGCGGCTCGTCGTGTTGGTGTTGTTTTTAGCCGTTCGTCTCATTTCACTGCCAATTAGCAGCGTGGAAAGTTACATTTTTACATTCTAGATTTTATTTTTGCAAATTTTTTTCGGTTTTTTTTTGTTTGGTTATTTACTGTGGAAGCGTATAAAGTTTAGTTACTAATTTGTTTTTAAGAATCTTTTGAGTATTTTCTTTATTATTTGTTATCCAATATATGTAAGTATTTATTTTTTTCAGTAGTGCTGATTGCGTATGTGTATATATGCTTTCTGTATACTCGCGTATTTATTCAATAGAGCCCTTTCTATACTTACTATTTCCGCTTGGAAAATGATGGCTGAGTTTGGTAGGCGGATGGAGGCTAAGTATATCGGCAATGGCCTGATGATGGTCGTATACATACACCAGTGCCAGCTAAGTATTATTTTACAGGTGTAATATGCCATATACGTTTTTTTTGCATCAGCTGAAGACACAATAATTTTTTTGTGCCTATAATTAGTTCGACTATCTCTAAGAACCTTGCCTTACACTACCCATTATTCTAGTACTGAATCGATAAAAAATATTTTCCGTAATTGACACAATGTGTTTTATGTTTAGAGAAATAGCAGGAGATCTCATCATCTCTTATGGAATGACACAAACCATTTTGGTTAATGTTTCGGCTATTTAATTTATCAATGTTAGACTCGTAGCAAAAGACCCGAATACTTTGCAAAAACGACAACGACATCATTAGTGATAAGATTTGGGTTTATGAATTTGATGTCGAAACTGTGCAACATTCTAGTGAATAACGCTTCAAAAATGAGGCGGAACCGAAGCGCTAAAGGTACTGAAGGACATGCCAGCCGTGGATTATAACAAGTATATGGGGAATGGATTGGATAAAAAAGAGCCTGTTTTGAAGACAATAATAAAGATTTGCATTAAAGTAAGTGAAAATATAGTTTTTTTTTGTCAGTCCGGGTCAAATTTGATCAGATAGTATTTTATATTTATGTATTTGTAATCGAATATTTACCTCAAAGATGATAAATCTACTCAATTGAGAGGTCCACTATTATAAAACTATAAGAGATGATGAGAAGTAATTCATGGAAAAGGTAATTAAAAAAATTAACAGATTTGAATTATTTGGGAAAACTCTTCTCAAATAATTGCCTTATGACAGTAAATTCAAAGCTTCAAAAATATATCGGCCGATGTGCGATTCAGCCAGACTACTGTCGCATATTTTGTAGCAACATTTTGAGAGATGGGTTCTTTTGTGCGGTAAAAGGGTCTAGAAGTGTCCGAAAGACCACAATTGCCCAAGACAAGCGGACTTGTTTACGGGATCGCTCGAAATCCTCGTCAGATATTAAAAAGGACCTAAGTGCTGCCACAGCCAGCGATAGTGGATGCATCAATGATTCGCCGAAGATTCAAAGAGGAAGGATTCAATAGCCGAAGTCTTGCAAAAAAACCTTTTTTGACCCAACGAATGCGAAAATAGCGGTATGCATAGGTTTAAAAGGTGGTCGGTGGATCAGTGGCAGACGGTAATTTTCTCGGATAATCCAATTTTAATATCTTTGGATCAGATGGTAGTATACACAATGTATGGAGCAGGTAAGGTGAACGGTTCAGTGGAGAATGCCTGCAAACAATAATACGCCAGCGAACAAGGAGGAAAGTTGGAGTTGGAATCTATATTGAATTCTATCTATGTATATAGTATTGGGAAGAAACTAAGCATCTTAGAATGCCTCTTAAATAGAATACTTCCGTACTTATAGTCAATTCAATATATTTGACATTGGCCGAAAGTCAGCTTCATATGGATTAATATATGCATATATATCATATACATATGTGTATATGTAGTCCACTGACGCTTGGGAATCGTTCAAAATTTCTGTAGGAAGGTTTGTGAGCAAAGATTTCATTATGAATGTCATTTGAAATTAAAATATGTTTATTTATATTTAACTTCTCAAAGCAGACTGTCTACAAAATCACGTAAAGAGTCCAGCTGGCAAATGAACATTAAACTAATATATTTCAAAAAATATTTCCAGAACTTTTTCTATATATTTTATGTTAATACTATAAGTATATGCAATAATTAGTGAAATATTTCTCAAAAGTCCCAAAACATAAACTGAAAACTTGCCTCATGAAAGTATTGCACGTTTGTTACTTGTGTGTTACAAAAGACTTAAGCGACAAACTTGCTGGAGACAATCATACCTGTTTATGTCTTCTTCAAATTCTTGAAAAAGTATAATAAAAAATAACAACACCAAAGTGCTGGTTATAAAATAACACCTACAAATTGAAATTGAAAACTTTTTCCAACATCGTTGCTTAACTCTTTTTATTAGCACAGCGAGAGCGCGCGTCAGGCCACACGGGTGCTGTATTGATTACGCGTTCGACGATAATTCGATTGAATGGAATGTAATAAAGCAGTAATTTATTTAATTGCATTTTAACTGATATTTAAATAGACGAAAGTTGTTAAACGCTAATAGTTTTCACATTTACGCCTGCGCACACACACACACATACAAACTGTAGACAAAGACACGCGTTAATGTTTCAATCGGTGGGGCAACAATTTTAATTTTAGTGCTGCGACTAATTGGTTTTCGGAGAAATTAAGCATTGGTTTTAGACATTCATACATATTAGTTTTCAGATATGTATGTAGTTGTATGTGTGTGTGCGTTTATTTTAAAATGCCTATGTACCATGGCGGCTGCTCACCCATCAGCAGGCATGTCTTGGCACCTACTCATATGTCTTTCTAACTGTTGCATAGTAATAAAAATAAATTGCCTAATGTAGTTGTCATTGTTGTTGTATGTGTTTTAAAAATTCATTGCAGAAACAGCTAGGAAATCTACAAAGAAATTAGAAATGTTGTCGAAAAAAGCTCGACACGCAGGGGGAGATAGGTGCTTCGGTGTTGCGTTTGGCACTGCGTCGGCCTGTCGCTCGTGTTGCATTCGCGGCGCATAAAAATAAAAGTGATTAATTGCACGAAGGCGGCATGCAAGTGGCAACTGCGCATTTATGAGTTTGTTCTGCCGACAATTTTGACTGTTTGATTGACACTTGCTTGACTAAATGATTGGATATATTGCTTGGTTGTGGTTTTTCTAAGCAATTGAAGGGAAAGTTCTGGAAATAAATTTAATTAAATTCGATTTAAAAAATATATACAATGTATGTTTAGATAAAAACATATATATAATTGTACAAGCGATGTCGCCCTTAATGATTCTTGAAATTTACGTGAGCGGCAATTAAATTTGGAATTTAAAACTTTATTGTTTAATTCGTCAGGTGGTTAGAAAAATATATATACAAGTATTTCTAATTTAAAATAAACACATTTATTTTAATTGTAGTTCGATGGCAATAAAATACATTAATATGTATTTTTAGTTTTAAACGGCAGTTTCACCAATAAAATTCGAATATTAAAAAGCAATTTTAATTGAAATCCCATCGAAATGTTTGGCGTTAGGTCTCAAAGTGTCAGTTTTAATTTTTGACTTTAGAGCTGTGCAGTTTGAATTTCGAAATTTGTAAAATCGAAGTTAAAGTTTTGAACTCTGCAATTTTAATTTCGAATTTCGTACAACATTTTTATGACGTTATTTTCAATATTCGAATTTCGAGTAAAAAGTGGAATATCGAATTTCCAAATTTGTAAAACCGAAGTTTCTAATATACATTTCGTAACTAAAAACTAATCAAAGTTTTGAAACTCTGAAAATTAAATTTCGAATTTCGAACAAAATTTTTTATTTAAGTTAATTTTGAAGTTAGAATTTCTAGTAAAAAAATGTGGATCATATCTCTTGGCTTAGAATTTCGAAATTTCATGGGTTTTAAATTAAAATACTTCATTTCATTATGTAGTCACATGTATGTATGTATGTATTATATTAAAAAAAAATAATAATTTAAAAATTCGTAACATCGAATTTCGAAATGTGTACAATCGAACTTTCAAATTCACATTTTGTAACTAATAACTAATTAAAGTTTTTAAACTCTGTAATTTTTATTTCGAATTTCGAACTATTCATTTTTTTAATTATTTTCGAAGTTCGAATTTCGAGTAAAAAACTCTTAATTTCGAATTCCGAAATTTCATCATAAAAAATTCGTAATAATGAATTTCGAAAATTGAGAAATAAGTATGACATTTCGAAACTAAAAACTACTTAAAGTCTTGAAATTCTTTCATTTTAATTTCGAAATAAGACAAAATTTTGTATTGAAGTTATTTTCGAAGTTCGAATTTCGAGTACAAAATGTTGATCATATCTCTTAATTTCGAATTTCGACATTTTATCGTTTTCAAATTAAAATCCTTCATTTCATTACTCACATTTATTATATCAAAAATTAATTATAAAAATTCGTAATATCGAATTTCGAAATTTGAAGAATTAGTATGACATTTCGAAGCTAATAGCTAATTAAAGTTATTTTCGTAGACTGAATTTCAATAATATCTCCTAATTCCAAGTTAGGAAATCGAACATAAAATTCAATTTTCGAAATTCGAAAAAAAGTCTTTAAAAGTCTTTCTAATGTTTATTACAGGTTGCAAAGTTCAGCTATATTTTTTTTTTTTATTAAAATTATTTTTGAAGTTCGAATTTTGAGTAACAAAATTTCTTAATTTCGAATTTCGAAATTTTAACGTTTTGAAATTAAAATCCTTAATTTCATTACTTACATTTATTATATCAAAACATAACTATACAAATTCGTAATATCGAATTTCGAAATTTGAAGAATAAGTATGACGTAATTTTCGAAACTCCAACTCATCTATGATTTTAAATACAGAACATTAATTTCGAATTTTAAAATTGACCAAAAAAGTTAATTTCTAATCGAAAACCGTTATTTTCGAACTGGTAATTCGATTTTAACATTTTGTTATTCAGCAGATTTTAAGTTTTGCATTAACTTTTCGATTTTTTAAGATTCTATGCCAAATAATCAGATAAAGTTTGTAAAGATTTGAACTCTTTAACTCTCTTAATTTTAGATGTTCAACATTTCTACAATTCGTGCCACTCATCGCTGTTACGTAGTCAAATTTATGTAAGCTTGTCACGGGTTTCAAACGCTTCTCCAGCTTAGCTATTTATTAATAATTCATTGGTTTTTACACCCTTTCTATGCTCTTTAGTTATTGAACAGTTAACACCTGTTGCGTAATTTTTCGTGGAACAACAAAGCACTTGTGCATGCATGTTGGCAACTCTGTGGCATGTAGTAATAATGTTGGCGCACAAAGGAGGCATGCCACAAATATACTAAGTGTAGGAATGTTTTGAAAAGGCACTGATTTACCGTTTGGCATGGGGCACGTGTGGCACCCACAACAGGCATAGCAAAAAATGATAAATGCGCATGCGCGGCGATTGCATTTGTATGCACGAATGCATGTTGCATGGATCCCAGCAAGCAAAATCAAATAGGAGAATTTAGAAAGAAACATTTTCCAAGTAAAAGTTTTCTCGGTGATACGATTGGGGTTCGTTGAAGTGTAGAAGTCGAATAATATCAAAAGATGATTTCAAATTTTTACATTTCTTCTCATTTTTGCCTGTTTTCTTCGAAGTCGAAATCGGAAATGCCAACTTAGCTTTCTGGGTATTGTGGTTACTTTATATACCACTTTATTGCTTTTTATTGCCAGAAAGACCCTCTCGATACTTTGCAATACCAGCAGCAAGTCTAGGTTGGACAAAGAGGTAAATCCTAAGTTTCGTAGAAAAAATTGTATCGAAAATATCTCGGTTAACATTTTTCTCATCGAACCTTTATTTTCTTTTTAGTTTTGAGAGCAATCATCTGACGCTCTCTTGCTTGTCCTGCATTTGCTCCCTTCAGACCTCAAAACAAATTTGCCAACAGGGTATATTATGTTTGCCACGAAGTTTCTAAGCCAAGAAGATGTCGGACGCCCTGTGAAGTAGTGCGTAAGTAGCGTGATGAGCTGAGTCGTTTTAACCATGCCCATCAGTTTGTTCGACTATCCGTCTGTATATACGCAAATGAGTCCCTCAGTTTTGAGTTGCCGCTGAAATTTTCTACACGTCCTTTTCTCCCCAAGGAGCTGCTCATTTGTCGGAACCGCCGATATCAGATCACTGTAGCATATAACTGCCATATAAACTGAACGATCGGAATCAAAGACTTGTATAGATAACTTTTTCATCTGACGAGGTATCTTCAAGAAATTTGGCAAAGATTATTACCCAAATCAAAGCTACAGTCTCCAAATAAATTGTTCAAATCGGGCCCATTTGGCATACAGAAGCTTTACAAATCACGACCTTTTTACAACATTTTGAGCTATAAAGGACGGATCTATGAAGGATATATTTTTTCTTGTTTTTGGTGTTATTGAATTGATTTTCATGTAGAAGATTTGAATTCTCTCCTATTTGATGTGAAAACTTTACTCTAGTGACATAGTGCAAAGGGAAAGTATCAAAGAAAAATATCAGGAAATACCCCCTTAGACTTTGTGACTTTTCGGCTTGTTTTGCCTTTCAGCCTCCGTGAATACCGCACTGTATATTCATCTTTAGCTCATATGGGTGCATGACTTGGATAACTCTAAGAAAAGTTAAGTTTTGAACCGAATATCATCAGACTCAAATATTTCAAGTAAAAATGCTTGTTGGGCAGCTAATTTGGACAGTTATTTTCCTTTGCAATATTTTCTTGTGTAGCAAATAGCACAGCTGGTCTACGGACTCATTAATATTTGAAGAGCGCACAGAAAGAATTCGTTGCAGTTGTCATTCAAAGGCATTAAACATAGAGCGAGAGAATATTTGTGGAAAACAAAGCGCAATGACATAAAGGCACATAACATAGCATAACATAACATATTTTGTGCGTTAATGCTTTTGACTGGTAAAAAGTGATTAGTAGAGCGAGTAAGAGAGAGAGAGAGAGAGAGCGAGAGAGAGTAAGGGATGTAATACGATTATAAAAGAGTGAAGGAGTGGGAGGAGAGGCTGTTAAGCGCAGCTATGATGCAACAATTGCGCCGCGCCGGTGCTTAGCAACATATCATCGCTGTTTGTTGTTGCCTTGGAGGGCGTGTAAGCAATTAATTTTCCAAATTGAGTGCCACTTGTCATGTTGTTTTCGGTTTTGCCTCACACTGAAATATTTAGCTGAAAGGTGCAAGGCGCTGCATATTTTAACTTTTCTTTTGAACTATTTTCTCCTTTCTTTGCTGCTCTTCTAGCGGGTTGTTTGCGCTGTGTCAGGCAATTTTTCTTTATTTTAATGAAATGTGCATAACTTGTGGCAAATGTAAATGCAGATGAAATAAATTTACTTTTTTATGAAAAAAACGCATAGAAAACGCCGCGTTGAACAATCGACCGAAGCACTCAGTCACACAGTCACTACACTCACTCACTTACACACTTACTTACGTTACTCACTTATTTACTTACTCACTTGTGTAGTTGCTTATAAGGCTCAGCTACTGTCTGACCTACTGAACGTGTGGCAGCCACAGCCACACCGAATGCCATTTGCTCCTTTGTCCACCGATTGTTGTGTGTTTTTGTTTTTATTGTTGGTGAAATGTAAATTGCGTGCAATTTCTTCTGTCGGCCCGAGAAGGAAATGCAATGCCACAGCCGGATACAAGGAGTTGTAGCCGCTTCCTCTATGTCTGCCGCTTGCCACTAGCTTGTGGAAATTTCTCCCAGACGGTTGGTTGCATTGAAATTTCCTGCCTTGAGGCTTTGTTGTTTCGGTTTCGCGTTGACTCTTCAATAAGTCAATTGCAACATTTTAAATGCTGAATTCATTTATTTTTTAACTGTTAATACTCTATGGACATATGCGCATGTTTATTGTGGTGTGCAGTTGAACTCTCCAAATAGTTTGTTGTAGTCGGCGAAATATTTTTATTTATTACAAATGCGCCTGCGCGTACACTTTCATTTGTGGTCATGCGCAGCACATATAATATATGTATGTTAGACCCCTAATGGATTCATGAATTCCATACCCAGCATATATTTGGAGATTCAGTCTGTCATATTCGGTGTGTGTTGTGATGAGTCAAATTCGATGAGATTTTGTGAATTCAGATGCGAGGCCGTTAATATAATCAAGAAATTATGTTGGGTAGTCGAAAAAGTCTTTTCGTATTTCTAATCAAACTTCAACTTATTTTTGCTTTATATTTATAATGAATTGAACCAAATATGTAACATTTGGTCGACCACTTTTGCTATTTTTCCCGTTTAATGGTGAATGTTAGGTTCTTTAGCGATGTCATGGTGCAAGGTCCAAAGGTAGCTGGACGCATCAAAACTTCCCAGCCATATGACGGTTGTGGTCAATTTTTTCCATAAACTTTCATCGACTTTTGATCAACGATAGGTCGACCAGAGCGCTTGGTGCATCTTTCCCATCATTCAATTTCGATTTCATTTCGTTTCAGCAAAGAATCCCAGATGCTGATTCGGCCATCGTCTCCGAAAACCTCACAAATTTTATTGGTGGCTTGCGTGGCATTCTTGCCTTTTTTATACAAAAATTTCAAAATATAGCGAGTTTCTTCATTATTTTCACTCAGTTTTGAACAGCTGTAACTTCTATCAACTTCCCCGGTTTAATTTTTTTTGGTTAAATGTCTCACCTTTGCAACACTATACTGTATGGTATGTCAAAATGTGATTGGTAACATTGGAGGTACATATGTATACCACTGCATCTATTGACAAAATACGAAAAGACTTTTTCGACTACCCAAAAGCGGGGTTTTTCATTCGAAGTTTCTGCTTGGCTGGTCCCAAACCTATCGCACAGTTTCGCCTGGCGTGTAGTATAAAGCTTATTTAAGTAAGTCCTCTTTCATATTTCGGGATTTGGCAACACTAGTATTGCAATCTGGCAACTCACAACATTATCGTAAAGTTTGATATTTTTGATGCTGTACATATTAAGAGCGTTTTACATACATGTATTGTTTGTGGTTTACAGTAACTTCAAATATTCATTTCGGACAAAAAGTGGAATTAAATCGCGAACACTTTTCCGCGCTTATTTCTTACAACTTTCGATTTTGATTAACACAGCAACAATGCTTTGATGAACTTAATTCAATTTTTGGCGATAGAACTTCTTAAAGGACCAGTGTTTATGGATGGAATGATGAATGCATCGAGGTCTTAGAGACTACTTCAATAGGAATTTAGTGAAGGTCGACCAAAATCAGTTGTTGTTCCGGAAACTTTTGATGCTGTGCTCAAAGTGATATTGCAAAACCGTCGTGTGTTCCATCGTAAGATTAAGCAAAATCTAGATAATAATGGGACCGGCATATCTGTACATTCAAAATTGTATGAACATTTGATTGTAAAAAAATTTGTTCACGTTGGATCCCATAGAATTTTTCAATCGCTCAAAAAAAGGCTCGTGTTGATTAGTCTAGAGAAATGTTTAAAAAAATACTATAGCGGTGTTCCGAAACAATTCTATGATATCGTGAAAGGTGATGGATCCTAGATTTATATATGTATATCAGCCTGAAAGTAAATGGCAGTCGACTGTACGAGTATTTCCAGCTGAGCCGAAACCAACAAGTACGAAGCACATCCAGGCAAATAGCTGCCTGTTTTTTGGAAAAACTCGACAAGTTATAACCATACCGCTAGATCAATGCATAACAGTGAATTCACTCAGACATACAGTACACAACCATATGTTTGCCACTTGTTTTTCAAGATATCAGAAAAACTAAGCATCGAACACGTATCACCCTTCTCCAAAGTAGACCAAGATTTAAATTTGATCCTGGGGCACACTTTACTATTCATAAGTGCTCAAAATTAAAACTTATAGAGGCTATACATCTTACTATTCAGAACAGATCTTACTCTTCAGATCTGAGACGTGTTTTCGCATTGTAGTTTGCAATTATGCTTTTAACTTATTTTCAGGCATTTTTTTCACTTTCACCTAAGTTTTTTAATATCTGAAATGCAAAATAAATCCTGTGAACCGTATTGTCGAATTGCTTTTTGAGCTTCTAGTAAATTAGTGTAATTTATTTGTTTACTAATTTACCACTTAACATTTCAATATTTATTGCTGCATACGATAAATTACTTGCATATACAAGGGTGGTTGGCTAAAACAAAGGGTTTGTTCATATCCAGGCTGCTGCTTTCAGAGACCATCTCTTATTTTGCTGATTACTTTAGATTTAGTTACTCAATTAAGCAGACTTCAGGGTTTATTGATAAAGGTAAATATTGATGAAAATATTAAACATTTTTGACTGAAGTAAAACTACTAAAAAAGATGCTTCAATAATATCCAAGCTGCGTTTAAAGCATGAAACAGTTCCAAGAAGGCTAAATTCAATTTACAATTGCCTTTTCAAACCCTTCTCGTATCGACTTATCACCCCTGTCGTAAACTAATTTACCAAAGAAAAGTGTTTCAGTTTCGAAAATTAGTACAATTTGCTGACACTTCTTCAGCTGGGGTCACAGTAAGCAGCAACGTCAGCAAAGCGAGTGGCCAATAAAATCTTCTAATTAGTGTTTTACTAATTGGTTATGCTTTCATGTTGAAGGAATAAAAAAACTGACCAAAAAACTACTTAAAATGTGGGTTATTGCCACGAATTTTACGACTTCAGCTTTTAGAAAGGTGTAAAGATGACAGACATTACTAACTAGTAGTAGTATATTTAATTATTTGGGGTTTCTCAAAAAACGGTTTTTATGTAGAAAAATAATTGCTATAAACATATTTAAAGTTGATGAACGAGTCAAGAGTTATGTAAGTCAAAATTTTCTTAAATATTTCTTTTTGGCAAATCACAAATTTTTTTCTCTTTTAAATTTTCTGGTCTATTTCTGCCATCCAATGTCAGTATCTGCTTTCTCCCTAGTAGGCTTTAGGCCTCTAAAAGACGGTGTCGAATCCAATTCGTTACTAATGGTATGCTAAATTTCTTCGGTGCTCACATATATATTAGAAGAATATCTGTGATGGAGCGAACGAATTAAAAGTAAGAGCATATCAAATCGTCAATTAAGTTTCGGTTATTATTTGTCAAGTATAACAAATTGCATAACAGATAGAATAACGGGTAGTATAAAAGAAAAGCGAACATTTAATTAACATTTGCAATTACATATGGAAATCCGTGCATAAAGAAGTTTCTAACTCCCAAATCAACCTGCTAAATCTTCTGTCTATAGAGGAAACTGCTGAAAAATTCCATCTAGATCGATTCTTTTCGCTCGGTAACTTTTGGGCTCACCAATTGACCACTATTGAATGTACGCCTGTAGACCTTAGCACTTTAAATTATTAACTTATTGCTAATGTTGATTGAGCTTGTTCAACGCGGGTTGAGAAGATTCGATCGACCTTCATGGAGAAGAAAAGTTCAGAAAAATACAAAAAATATACTTGTATATTTATTAAATAATTCTTTATAGAACTTCGATTGCGCTTTCCACAAAGCTCAAGATCTGATTGTTAGAACAGTCACTTTTATAATATACATATATAAGAAAGTAGTCTAGCTCAATAATTTGGTGGATTTTCACTCGGTGATGAAATATTAATCTGGGTGATTTCAGGTTTCGCCGTCTTTTACCTGAATGGGATATATATATACGAACTAGTCCCTTAGTTTTAGAGATGTTGATTTGAAATTTCGCATCGGTCTTTTTTTACACTAATAAGTTGCTCATTTGTAGGAATGACCGATATCGGACCACTGTAGGTGCCACACACTCGGACTCGGACTGCTTGTTTGGAAATCTTTTTTATTAGACGAGATATAATAAAATAAATTGGCATACTCATTGCCCAAGGTAATGATGCAATCTCCAAAGAAATTGCTTAGATCGGATTGCTATATCATATAGTTGCCACCGATCAAAGTTCTTGTAAGGACTGACATATCTTCTTAGACTCCTTCTAAATTATAAAGTTGTTGAAGTGTTTTATTGAACCAGCGAAAGAATTTCACAAACTGCTCGTGGTGCGATTAGTAAAACGTTCTGAGAAGATCAGAAACCAAAGATGTCTGAAGACTGATATGAAAATTTGTTTCACCCGAATCGGTAAAAATTTGGTTGTTTATAGGTGTAATGTGACTAAAGGGTACTATTTTAATGAGAGTGTTATTTAAAATAGTTCGAGCTGCAGAACTTAGTAGAGAAGGTACCATCTTCTATAAGAGTGTACAGCTGCTGGCGTATGCCGATGATATTGATATCATCGGCCTCAACACCCGCGCCGTTAGTTCTGCTTTCTCCAGGCTGGACAAGTAAGCACAGCAAATGGGTCTGGCAGTGAACGAGGGCAAGACGAAATATCTCCTGTCATCAAACAAACAGTCGTCGCACTCGCGACTTGGCACTCAGTCACTGTTGACAGTCATAACTTTGAAGTCGTAGATAATTTCGTCTATCTTGGAACCAGCGTAAACACCACCAACAATGTCAGCCGGGAAATCTAATGCAGGATAACTCTTGCCAACAGGTGCTACTTCAAACTGGGTAGGCAACTGAGAAGTAAAGTCCTCTCTCGACGAACAAAAACCAAACTCTATAAGTCACTCATAATTCCCGTCCTGCTGTATGGTGCAGAGTCTTGGACGATGTCAACAACGGATGAGTCGACGTTGCGAGTTTTCGAGAGAAAAGTTCTGCGAAAGATTTATGGTCCTTTGCGCGTTAGCCACGGCGAATACCGCATTCGATGGAACGATGAGCTGTACGAGATATACGATGACATCGACATAGTTCAGCGAATTAAAAGACAGCTAGCTGGCTAGGTCATGTTGTCCGGATGGACGAAAACACTCCAGCACTGAAAGTTGTTCGACGCAGTACCCACCGGGGAAGCAGAGGAAGAGGAAGACCTCCACTCCGTTGGAAGGACCAAGTGGAGAAGGACCTGTGCTTCGCTTGGAATATCCAATTCGCGCCACGTAGCGAAAAGAAGAAACGACTGGCGCGCTGTTGTTAACTCGGCTATAATCGCTTAAGCGGTTTCTACGCCAATTAAGAAGAAGAAGTTATTTACGTAAAAGTGAAAGTTCCTCGTACTTTGAGAGCTACGTTTTTATAATTCGGAATCAGCATAAGTACTACGAAAAATCTATGCATGGAGATCAAGCGCAGAAAACTATTGCCAGCATTTGCTAGTTTGGGTTCGGTAGGCTTGAGCTCTATATGTCTCTCATTATTCCCGTGCTATTATACGGCACAGAAACATGGACGATGACGACCCGAGATAAGAAAACACTCCAATCGTTCGCGAGAACTGTGCTTCGCAAGACCTTTTGAGCCGTCCAAGTGAGCGATGAGTATCAAAGAAGATAGAACCTCCAACTCTATGAGCTATACGACGATATGGATATAGTTAAGCCCATAAAATTCAACGAATGCGCTGGCTAGGCCCTGTCGTTCGCATGGCAGATGATGCTGCAGCGAAAAGATCCTTTAACTCGAGATTCATGGGTGGACAACAGAAGCAAGAGCGCCCACACATCCAATGGAAGAACGAAGTGCATAGCGAGGTGTCTGCTGGACGTAGAACTGGCGTGACCAAGAAAAGGATAGAGGCAACTGGTAAAGTTTCGTATTCTCGGCCCAGCGCGATCCACGGTTGTAGTGCCAAATAAGAATAAGAAGAAGTAATAAATACTTAAGCCACTTAAATGGCTGGCAGAAATTCTCAAAAAATTACGAAGACGGAAACGTATGTGGAAAAGAAGAATCAGACTTATATAATGAGCTGAGAAAGTCCCATGTTAAAGGATAATTCAGGAAGAATTAATGTCTGACGCCTAACGAGACAATCAAATAGAAGTGACTTATAAGAATTTATATCAGCAGAAGCAGAGTCGTTTCCAACCATTTTGCAAATTGAACCGAGCGTGAAGGTTTTGACCCAAATTTATTTGTGACAAGAAAAAAATCTAAACACATGCAGTCAAAATCAAATATGGCACAAATTATAAGCCGAAAACTTCAGTTCCATGTATTAGACCACCGTAAATGACCAAAGCATACACTCCCATTGCTCATTAAGCCGTTGTCGTAGGCGAATTTGGTCGAAGTATTTGAAATGTTTAAATGTGCGAGTCTTTACGGAAATATTTGGGCCGCGAACCGCCACGCAAATCTAATTCTATCTCGCCATCTGTCATCCACTCAGCGGGACAGTTAGTCATTCCGGCTGTCAGTGGCTTATTGAATGTGCGTCCGCAAAATTTTTGGTCAAACTCGTGACTCTTGGCAGCCAAAGTGGCACACGAACAAGCGGCATACACACACAGTTTTGTACATAGGACAAAATAAGCAAAAAAATGAACAACAACTACACGGCATATTGACAATGAAAAGACCTTGAGAAGCTGCGCACCAAACACGCCGTTCATCAATGATGATAGCGCAATTTTCGGCGACACATTGACAGTATGACAATATGAAAATCATGCGGTTACGCTTTGTGATGTGCAACATGTTGCACAAACAATTGCCTGTTGCTGTCGCGCTGTCATCCCAATGGAGTTGTGAGTGAGTTGAGCAAGATTGCTGCGTTGCGAAGGCAGTTGAGTTGTCAATGCGCGTAATCGCATGTAAATCACATGACCAAATACCGTTTAGACGATTAATGAATTATCTGCCTATTTGTAGGCATAACCAAATATGTCGGCAACAAATATAAATATCTGGGTTGGGCAAGAGAAACTCGACTCCACTGCACGTTTGTTGTTGGTAAAGCACATTCTCATTTCACTCTTTGCTTGCTTGAGTGAAATTCGAAATTCGCAGTGGAATAGTTAACGGTAATAAGCGCCGCTAGTAGCAACAGGCGTCTAGTTGCTGGATTTGCTTCGTCCGTTGTTCGCTGTTTGTTCGTTTTGTCTTACCGTACGGCCGACTGTTGGTGCCTCGCACCGAGGACAAGGATGTTTGCAGCGGTGCGATATTGCGAAGCCGCGTTTCAGCGAAAGTTATTCGTTCTATGCGTTCGCTGTTCGCTGCGTCGCGGAATGCCGCCGCTAAGCGCTTACTGCTACTTAAGTATTTTATAAGTATGGCTTGTCTGCATTGTTATCACCTGCCGCCGCTACTGTATAATTTACAGCCACTTAAGTTGGTCGTCAAGTCAGTGGTTCAGTGGTGGCTTCATGCATGAGTGGGCTTATTGTAACTGTGGCTGTGGCAGTGCTTTGGGCAGAGGACTCCTTGTGAAGCTTTACTTTGGGTAATTTCAAAATTGGTTCATTCATTTCAGTCGCAAATGCGACTTAAATATATTCTCACAACCTTTCGGCTTTCCGTGCTCTGCTTGACACTCTTGCTCCTTGTCTGTGTTTTTTTTTTATTTCTTTATGGTTGCCATTGAAAGGTTTTTGGGTAAAAAATAATCAATTTGCTTTTGTTGAAGATTTCTGGATCTTTTTGTGGGTAAATAGTTAGAATTGTGGTAGTTAATTGATGTGCTTCTTGTCTCATCTCAAAGGAGATTTTTTTCTTCATGTAGAACTCGCCTTTCAAATAACGAAAAAATTTCGAATGAAATTTCATCTCGAAAGAGATTTTTTCTTCAGGTCTCCTTTCAAAGAACGGCACTCAAAGAAAAAAACTCCCCATTCAGAACGAAAGAAAAATTGCGAGTGAGATTTCAACTCAAAAGGAGATTTTTGGTTCCCTTCAGCTCATATTTCACAGAGCTATTTCCATTAGTATATTATTAATTCCAGTTCAGCTTGAAGCCGGTCCTTGAATTACTGTCCGATCTTGTCTTTTTCATTTGATTCATAGGTTTACATTGTACTTGTGTATATTAACGTTCCATAGACACCGAGCTCCATAAATATGTGATGATATTTTTGCGGTGAGTCCTGAATACTGATTTGGCTTAAGTTTTCAACACAACTTTACGGAAAGCCACGATTAATTGATAGCTAGAGGGCACTGCAGTTAATATTTTTCTCAAATATTGTATAATGGATAGATTTGGCTCCTAACCGAACTATATGTACATTCTCAAGACATTGTGACACTGGATGTCGCTAGAGTCGAAGTTCTCTCTTTGGGATCTCAGAAACTTTGTCAACTAAACCTTAAGAATATATACTACGAATTTCTCTTACCAGACTTTTTAATCTACCGAAATAATACCGAGATCTTATGGCGTAGCTAACATTCTTCACAATCTGAGTTTAATTTCAGCCTTTGACCAACATAAACCAAAATTTTGGCGCAAATTGGAGATTCCAGGTCCTTCTCCATCTCGTCTTTCCTTCTTTTGATTTCCCCGGCTGGTACTGCGGCAAATACTCTCAGAGCTGGAGTGTTTTCGTCCATTCGGACAACATGACCTAGCCAGCGGGGCCGCTGTCTCTTAATTCGTTAAACTAGGTCAATATCGTCGTATATTTCGTTCAGCTGATCGTCGACTGCGGTATTCGCCGTTTCCAATGCGCAAAGTATCATAAATCTTCCGCAGAAGCTTTCTTTCGAAAACTCGTAAGGTCGACTCATCAGATATTGTCATTTGCTCTTGGTTCGTCGAGACCTTCTTAATTGCCCAGTCAGTCCGAAGATCCTATAGACAAAATTATCTACGACTTCGAAGCTATGAGTGCCAACAGTGACTTGGGAGCCAAGTCACCAATGCGACGACTGTTTGTTTGAAGACAGGAAATATTTGCTCTTGCCCTCGTTCACTATCAGAGCTATTTACTTCGCTTCTTTGTCCATCCTGGAGAAAGCAGAACAAGGAGAATTAGGTTAGGTTATATATGCCATAGCTGATTCCGATATCGATCAGTCCTTTTTGCAGCCAAAAAGCACTTGTAGTCAAATCAAATCTGGAAAGTGTAAAATCTATTACAATTAGAGAAGACTTAACCTTGCTGAGTGCTAAAAGCTCGCTGGTTTCCTACTTTAGTCCAGCTGGATTTTGCGACCAAGCAGGCACCGTAAGTTGGTCCGTACTCACTAAGCTTTCACTAGGCTTTCACTAGGCACAGGTGTCCAATACCAACCGCAAGAAGGCAGCGGAACACTCATGTATTCTCACTTAAACGACAATGCCCTGTGTTTCCTGCTTACTAGCTTTGTAGTTGCCTACGATTCTGCTATGACCTGGTACTAAAGTGCAGAGCGTAAGCGAGGTTAAATTTGCTGTCATTTTCTTTGAGCTCATGGTAAAAAATTTTCCGTCTCGACTAGTTTAAAGTGGACATTTTTTTTTAATATTTCACAGTGGCAACTCTGGCTGCAGTCTTTCTCACTTCATTAGGAACCTCTAAACCAGCAATTCGAAGGTGAGTCGTGCTTGTTTAAGCAGGCAATGAATAAAGCATTTACAGCAGTTTTGTTGTTGTAGCAGTTTTTCTTGTTCCCCGCCAACATTTAATAATTATCATTTATGCATCTCATGGCCATCAACGTCATAGCGCTGCCGCCCGCCTTAACGCTCTGAACGGCAAGGGTTTGGCCGCGTCAGCCTGCAACCTGCATAGTCTGCCATTTGCTGCCACAATTCGTTATGCTTGATTTGAGACATCGAAAACAACAACAACAACAACAACAAACTGCAATTTATTTTTATTTTATGGCTCTTTCGATTGCCTTGTTATTGTTGTTTTCATTTTATTTGATTGCTTCGATTTGTAAATAAAATTGCAATATTTGTGTTTGTTGTTGTTGTGCTTCTTAATTTTGCACATTTTACTTTAATTTCCAATTATTTATTTTCATTTCTGCTGCTTGCACCAGCGTTGTTGTTGTTGTTGTTGGCAGGCGGCCAATTGCCGGTTCGCGCTCACCACTGCCGGTTGCCTAATCACCATGATTGCCATTATTGTTGTTGTTGCTGCTGCTGCTGTACGTGTTCGGTGCAACTGCGCTGCGTTTCCACGGATTTTCCCAAGCGCCTCCGCCGCCACTCGCGTTGCCAGTCGCTTACTGGCCCACTTTGCTCGTAAATTCAGCCAAATTTGGGTTAAATTGTCTTTGGCATTGCGAGTGTCAATTTCCCGTGGTTGCCTGCCGGTTGCTGCTTTTCTTCTATTTGCTTTTGTTTTTTGTTGTATTTGGTTGCATTGCAAATGAAGTCGTTTAAGCCGTTTGACATTATTTGCCGCATGATTTTGCATGTATAAGTAATTTTTATTTATTTAAATTGCTGAAATGGATTAAATGAAAGTATTTCAGCAATCAGCTGACTCATTTACTTAATTAGTGTATTTGAATGGTTTTTCGCGGCGCATTTTCCACGGGCTATAGAATCAATTGTCTAAAGAAATGCAAATGCAGCTTCTTCGTGGGAAAAAGAAAACTGAAATGGAATGCATTAAAACTGCGACTTTTTATGCTGAAAGAATTTGCATTTACCAAAACAATGTTTTTTTGTTTCTTTATTGTGATCTTAATTAGTTCAAGTCAAAAATAGTAATGCAAAACTTTTCATACAAAGTCGAAGCTAGCAAAATTAAGAAAAAATCAAAAAATAAATTGTTCTACTTATATTGGATAATACAAGAAGGTTTTTTACTCCATCAAGTGAAAAGGGGTCAAGGATGTGTATGATCTAGCGTTGTCCTGATGGAAGACAAAGCTCTTTCTGTTGATCAGTTCTGCTTGTTTTTTTCGATTGCTTGCTTCAATCTCATCAGTTGTTGACAATAAACTGTAGAATCAATCGTTGAACCAGGCTGGAGCAGCACATAGTGAATGATTCCTTTCCAATCCCACCAAACACTCAACATAACCTTTCGAGGCGTCAATCCAGGCATTGCGTCCATTTGTTGAGCTTCACCACGCTTGGACCATGTGATTTTTTGGCACATTACAGTCGTATTTGATCTACTTTTCGTCTTCTGTTACCATTCATTTCATGCTTCGCTTCGAAATGGTTCGACTTCATTTCGTTTCAGCAAAGAATCGCTGATGTTATAATATTTCGGTCCATTAAATTTTTCACAAACAATTAATGTGGTACTCAAACATCGAGCTTCTTTTTGTAGTCATCCTTTTTTAAATGGTTCAAAACCTTTTAATGATGAGTGCTAAGTTCCTTAGCGATGTCATGGCTGCTTATGTGACGGTTCTGGTCAATCTTTTCCATAATTTCATCGAATTTTTCAACGGGAGGTCGACCAGAGCGAGGTGCATCTTTCACATCAAAATTTCAAGAACGGAAGCGAGTGAACCATTGTGCTACACGAACTTATACAGCATTATCTCCGTAAATTTCACGAATTTCATTGGTGGCTTGCGTAGCATTTTTCCCTTTTTACAAAATTTCAAGGTATTGCGAATTTCTTCATTATTTTCACTAAGTTTTGAACAGTTGTAACTTTTTTCAACTTCCCCGAATTTTTTGGTTAAATGAACATCAAAATCTCACCTTTCCAACACTATATGGTATGACATAATGTGATTGGTAGCACTGGAGATATGCGACTGGAACGACATCTATTGACAAAATACGAAAATACTTTTTATCCAATATATCATATTCCAGACCTGATATATTTTTTCATTGTCGGCAAAATATTCCGAAACTTTTTATCTGCCGATCAATCACGGTTATGACCTTAACTCGGATCATTCAGAAATCTGTTTTAGCTTTAGTGAAACCGACATCCTTATGGGGGTATTCTGGTCTAGAAGCATGAATTTCAGGTAATTTTTAAAGTTTCGCAAAAAAAGACAATTAATATTTTTTGTATCCATTTTTTTATTAGTTATTTGTCAATTTTAGAAGAGTACAGAAAAAAATTAAAAACTAAAAAAAGAAAAAACTTCAAAAATTATGAGCTGACGAAGTGGGGAGTCTCTAAAAATTTGAGAAAAACGCGTTTAAAGTTTCGCGTAAAGTCTTTTGTTCGATTAGTTCCGGCCGAACTAGTTTGGATGCCGGGTCAGAAAAATGCCTATATCTCCGAAAATAATTTGAATTTTGAAAAAGCCTCTCGTACACGTATTCTTGAATAGTTAAACTTTTAAAATATACAAAAAAAAATTCCGATTTTTTTTAATTTCTAGACCAGAATACCCCCTTAAAGACAACAAACGTACCGAATGGGAATACTTCAGAAAGATCATGGATTAAGATGTTTAAAAATGAAGGTTTCACAAAATATTTTCGGCCCCTAACCAATGAAAGAAAATCCGATTACTCTCTTTGGAGAAGCTGTAAAAGGTTATAAACACCAAAAGCTCAAGTATGTCCCATTAAAATAAGTGCTGATGGTTGGGCTAGAGATAGAGAGAGAAAAAGCCTTTGTGTTTGTCGCGAGCAAGTATTTTCGATTGGTACAAGATATTCAAAGGTAATCGAGAAAATAAAGGAAATGGTTCTTGCGAATCGACAATGAGCAGTCAGAGATCTTACTGGCATCTTTGGAATATCGGAAGGATCAGTCAAGACCTTTTTGAAATATCAATTGGTTCTAAGAAAAGTGAAAGCACGATTGGTTCCAAGATCTCTAAATTTTTTCGAAAACACCGTTTTGTTATCGACTCTAAAACCCTTTGACTTCTGGCTATTCAGCAAACTTAAATGACTGCTCCGGAAAACACTTTTTGAGTCAATTGAAGACATTAAACTGAAACCTCAGCGCATTGAAGGCTATTCCGGAAATTGACTTTAACAACTGTTTCGAGGATTGGAAAAGACGTTGGCGCAGTTTTATTGGGGCCAAGGGGGATTACTTTGAGGGGACGACATAGATTTTGAATAAATTAAGAACTTTAAAATTATGAACAAAGTCTTACTATTTTTTGCTCTTAGCAGTATTGTCATACACTATATATACTAAGCAGATAAGAAAATTATTAATAAAACTACAGTTCCTTTCAATTACAGTTTCTGTGAACGCGATTAATTGAATTCTGAAGATTAATTAATTATATATGCTTAACGAAAAGTAGGTTGATTTGAGTAGAAATGAGAGAAAGTTACCAGAAGTGGCGGTTTATTGAAGGTTTAGCCGCAATGCAGAGATAAGAGCACATGTATACAGTATATGTATACAGATGTATTGTTTGTGTGTGCTGATGAATAGCACTTTTACTGAAATGTCATTAAATATATCCACATATACACATGGTACCACTTCTACTATATTTATGTGTGTGTGTAAGTACGAAATTATGAGAATGTTGCAAGCAGACACATTAAGCAGTGTGTCTGTGGCTCTTCTGCAATCATTACGATTATTCCTTAAATAAATTGGATTTATAACCAAGAATCCAATTACAAATAACTGAAAATTAAAATTCGCAACTCGAACTTTCCCACTGCGGCTGTGCGAGTGAAAGAAGACACCAACAACACGGCAAGCACGGCAGCCGTTGCAGCCGAAGATGCAACCGCCAAGGAACAGTTGCAGCAGCGACGCAGGCAATTACCAATTTTACTGCAAGTAATTTTTGTACGCGGGAAATTTTCAACGCAGACGTAAATTACAAATGAAAAGCGAATTATGAATTAAATTTGCTGGCAAAAAGGTAAGTAAGAAATCAAGCACAACAAATCCATCAGCATTAAATACGAAAATGTAATATATGTGTACATAACGACACATACATACGTATGTATAAACGAGTATATTATACGAGTACATTATATATGATAGGTACTTTTGTTTTCGTTCGAGGCTTTGAAGCGCCGCTCTACAGCCGTTTGATAAAGCAAATAAATAAGAAAGGAAAAATATTAATTCAACGGCATCGTCTCTGGTGCGTTGGCGTTTTCATCTAAAGGACTGGCTGCTGAGGTCTTGCTGCCACAGTTAGAACACACACACTTAATGGTCGCCATTATGGCAGATGAATTGCTGTGTAAGAAAATTGTGCGCATCTTCAGCGACGCTGCATTGTGCAATAACTTGAAGAGGCACAAAAGTGGTTATGCAAAAAAAATAGCAAGAAAATTGCTAACAATTTCACTTTTCTTTAATACGTAGAACTACAGTAACAGCAAAGTGCAACTACGACAATAAATTTAACAAAAATACTTTGAGCACTTTCCGTTTTAGCAAATTCTAGCGAAAATAATATCCAGAAATAAACAATTTTAAACTAAAGTATTAAAATAACAAAAAAACCGAAGCGTCTTTGATTTAAAATAAATTATATGCCATCAGAATGAACATCACCACTTAATCACCATCACAGGGGGTAAAAAAGGTGAGCTGGTGGAAAAGAACGCTTCAGTTCTCTTTGGAGTATCTACAACTTGCATCTTTTCTTTAAGAAAAAAATATTGTTGCACCAAAATTTCTCCATTACCATTCTACAAGTTAGAGCACGCCTCCGAAGAGCTGATATGCTTTAATAAGAACTTGTTTTATGAGAAAAATACATTCCCAAGCTTATTATTACTTACTACAAAGCATTCCATGTCGAGTTTTCCTACTTTTCTTTATAGAAAAAATACAGAAACTTCAAATTTATTGGAGAATATTTATTACCATTCGAAAGAACATTCTATGGCATTTATTTTTTGAAGATTATCTCTTTCAAATGTTGTTCGCGGCTACGTCTCAGATGTTCCATCCGTTGAGTCCAATTTTCGATGACTCGTTCGAGCATTTCGAGGGGTAATTAGGTATGACATGCGTGATGTTTTGCTCCAAGGACTGAATTGAAGCGGAACTGTCTGCCATAGACTTTAGATTTTACATATTCCCACAGAAATAACTCTAAAATGCTGATATCACACGATCTTGGTGGCCAATTGACTGCCCCAAAACTTTAAATTATATGCGCACCGAAGTGCTCTTTCAATAAATCCATTGATGGATGCGATGGATGGGATGTGGCGAAGTCTTGTTGAAACCAAATTCGTGGAGATCACAAGCTTCAAATTCAGGTATCAAATAGTCAGTTACCATGGCGCGATACGGACGCAATAGACGGTTACCTCGATGATTCCACCTTCCCACAAGCCACATCAAACCGTTGTTTTTCTGGTTGGTGTGGTAGTTCTGGAATCACTTCAAGTTGCTCTTCGTCCCAAATGCACCAATTTTGCTTGTTTACATACCCATTGAGCTAGAAATGGAACTCATCGCTGAACAAAATTTGGCTCGAAAAAGTCAGATCTTCTTGGAATTTTTCAAGAGTCTGTAGAGAGAAGCGATGTCGCTTGGGATGGTCGAGCGGTTTCGGTTCTTGTATAAGCTGTATTTTGTAGCTTTCAATTTAAGATCTTCACGTAAAATGCGCCAAATCGTTCATACGTTAGTCCGAGTTGCTGCGAACGGCGCCGAATCGACTCTGCACGGTCTTCGTGTACACTTTCTGCAACGGCTGCTTTTACTTCACTGCGTGCTGGACGTAGTCTATTTGTGTTGATGGTGTGCCGAAATATTACGCTGAGGCCATAATGTTGACCATAAGTTGAGCGAAGCACACTCTTTACAGAACGTGACTTTTCGTAATGAAGTTAACGATTTGTAAACGTTGTTCAGGCCTTAAGTTTTTCGATGATGAAATGCCAAACAATACTAAAAAAATTACATGACAGCTGGACATGACTTACGCGTGATCTCTCAAAAAAAACTATAGAAAACATGGCTCATTCGTTAAAACTTGCATTGTTTCTAAGTCGTTGGAGGAGAGGTGAAGCGAGCTTCTTCACGAATGGTTTGAAGTTAAAAGGGAGGTTAATAGGTGGAGTCTTCTATTGGGAGCTCTCCATCAACTCTTGTTTCAGCTGTCGTTAGGACCACTGTAGCATCTTTCAAGCGGAGGTGAGCGCCATCAAGGTAGACATGAAAGTTCGAAATGCAGCCTCCTTCCGCGAGCGACCCGAGTAGCTACACTGGCTTTGAGCTTACTGTGCGCTTATAACTAGTCAAGGAGTGCAGGACTTCATTAACAACAGCTTAAAATTTTTTTCCATATTGGACCTGTATGGGTGCCCGGCCATAGCCGGAAACTGCAAAGCCGATGGGATGATAGGAAGGACACTCATCCCAATTTCATCTAACGGTTGTCCGATGTGCTCTACCGTTCTAGCGCTGAACGTGTAGACTTCAGGTGAGCTTGGCAGGCGCTGGTCAACAACCAGAACTTGTGCGACTGCGGGATCTTTCTGGCTCAAAGTGAACTGTAAGTAGATTCTCGATTACTATCTTATGTATTTTTGTTGCATAAAATGCTTTCACTGGGCATAATTTTCGCAAAAAAATATTCTCAATCTAGAAAAAGTCTTTAAGTTAATGAAAATCTCCTAAGCAAGCAAGGACATTAACGAGATGAAAGCAGTGAAAGTCATTCCACCTTCACTCCCATGACTTAAGACCTTCAACAGTAGAACTGCAAGTCAACAATAAATTTCGGATCCAAAGCTACTCGTTTGTGTGTGTGTATGTGGATTGGTGAGCAAAGGTGCCAAATTGGAAAATTACATGTTTTATTTTATTTCATTTAAT
This sequence comes from Bactrocera neohumeralis, assembly GCF_024586455.1. Classification (NCBI taxonomy): domain Eukaryota; kingdom Metazoa; phylum Arthropoda; class Insecta; order Diptera; family Tephritidae; genus Bactrocera; species Bactrocera neohumeralis. Next base: position 67,944,743 of record NC_065919.1, read on the forward strand.
TTTCACTTTAAATGGGTAATTTTTCGCCACCATCTCCATGTCGCACGCTGGGCACCGCCATTGTTGTTGTTGTAGCTGGTATTATTGGTGTGGCAAGCCATTTAGGATTTTCACTTGCCAATTGGCAAACCGAAAATAGTCAAATTATTCGCCATTAATTTTGCTTCGCTTTGGTGCTGTTGTTGTTGCTACTGAGTTCTGAGATTTCGCATTTATTGAGTGTAGAAAAGGAAAATTTAGTGTCATGACTTGCCCGCCATCAGCGAGCGAGCGACTTGACCTGGCCTAATCTCGATTTAAGTACCGGCAGCCAGTGCTGAGCTGCGCACACAACCTCAAGCGCATCATTTACAACAATAATAAACAACAACAACAACAACGGTGACAGACAGTGGCAGAAAGCTTCTGCTGTCGCTTAGGACCAAATTGTGCGCCCGACGTTGGCTGCAAGTGCCTCTATAAATGTGTGTGTGTGTTTGTGTGCGAACGCGCCGCTGACGCATGACTGCCACATACACACATACACATTAGCTTTTGGCGTTGTTTTTGTGATTTGTTTTTTTGAAATTTCATTTAATTCTATTTTCTATCACTTTGTTTTTGTTGCTTTACCTTCGGTAGCAGCAACGTGGCATTTTCCGCCACTTGATCTTGACTTTGCAGCGCCACTGGAACCTGCAGCTATCTACTTGCCACATACATACACATGCGCAGTACCGCACCAGCATTTCTATAACTATTTTCCTCAAATCATTTATTTTTGTTGTATTCGTTTTATTTAACATTTTTGTTGGTTTTTGTTTTTGTTTCACCAATTTTGTTGGTTTGTCCACGTTTTTTGGGTAAAAGTGCAACTAAACATCAATTACCCCAATTCCCATGCGCCAGCCGGCATTTACCCGTACTTGTGGCAACCACCATATACATGTATGTGTGTGTGTAAGTGCATGTGTGTGTGTATGTGTGCCTTGGTGTAAGTGTGTTTGTTGGCTGCATTGATGGGACAGTTGCAGTCGCAGTGGCATCCTCAACAGCACCATGCATCAGCTAAGCCACATTAAGTGTAGAACAACAACAAATAACTACAACAACCACCACCTAAAAGCCTGCCCGGGCGTCAGTGGATGCAGGCGACTTTAACGAACGACGACATTGCTGTTGCTCGTTGCAGCATGCGCGCTGCCATTGTTGTTGTTTTTGTTGCTGGCGTTGCAAGCACATATCTTCGCCATCATTTGTGCGGCAACAACAATGAAGCCATAAGATATTTCAAATATAATATTGACATTTGTTGGCAAATATGTCCGCCCCACAGCTGCCGCGACGCAAGCCTTGTATTGCCACTCCAGTGTGTGCGCGTGTGTTTGTGTATGCAACAAGTGTGCTGTTGCAAGATGCATATCTGCGCCTATATCGCTGCAATTTGGCATGGCATAGGCAGATAACACGCAAATAGGAAAATTCGAATTGCATTTCCAATTTAAATAAACTACTTGCAACATTTTGTGGCAACTGACATTTGTAAATAGTAATGTAGCAATGAATTCTTGGTCAATAATCTAGGTTGCTTAGATAAAATATAATGAGATTAAATCAATAACAATTACAGAAAAAAGTGATGCCATATTCAAAAAAAGTGTTGCCATATTTTCGTTAAATAAAAAAAATCGTTAGAAATGGTAAAAACTTTTGATTTTTCTTGAAAAAAAAAAATATTAATAATTCGGAGTGCTGCTTGAAGCAACTATAGAAGCAAACTTGCCAAAAATGGCAAAGTCTGCTTTTACAAGCTTCACTTGAGGAGGATTTTTCCGAGCCAAAATCATTTGCCATGCACAGAAATAGACCTAGAAAGTGGAGCTTCCGTTCCTTGTGGATGAAGGTTGTCTGCCAGTGTTCTGTTGGCCAATACTAGCCGCTTCTGAGTGATTGCTCCTTTCACACGGTCTAATTGTTGGCACTGAATAAACAGCTTGGCTGCGGAGGAGCAGCTTTTTGTAGATAATTCCTGCCAATCCTTACAGAACACGTAAGAAAACCTTCAACATTGGCTTGGCCACCATATGCGGCGACTCAAGTGAGTTACTCTTCGTCACCAGTAATGCACTTCAGAAATAGATCGGTTTTATTATGGATTAAGTCGTGGTTAAGCCAATACTATTCCGTATGTAACGAGCAGCTCTCATTGGTATCATTGGTGCGCAGGGATGGCACTTAATGATATTCATACATACCATGTTGTTCAATAAGTTTTGTCGTTCGATAAGAGAGGGCGTTGCAACTAGTCCAAAATTTATTGGTTTTGTTGGTACACTCTTCATATGAAAAAATTGAATATCGTGCAGTGATAAAATTCCCATTTTTGGAAGGTGCGGCACCAAAAGAAATTCACGTACGCATGTTAAAAGTGTATAATGATTGTTCACCTACAATTAGAACAGTAGAAAGATGGGTTGCTGAATTTAAACGTGGTCGTACAAGCCTTGAAGACGATCCACGTGAAGGACGTCCAAAAAGCGCATCAACACCAGAAATCATAGCCAAAATACAGGATATGGTTTTGGAAGATCATCGATTGGCTGAGAGTGATTTAGTAGAGGCTCTACACATCTCATAAGGTAGTGTGAGCCATATTTTAAGTGAATTTTTTGGTTTTAAAAATCTGTGTGCACTAGGGTGATTCAAAAAAAATTTTTTTTTTCGTTTGGTACTCGGAAAAATAGGTTCCTAGACACCTCTAAGAACGCCTCTCCAAGCATGAGTTCTTAATTGTAACGGGAAGGTCCTCCTACATACAGTTTTCTATTTTTTCTTATTATCAGATAGAAAAATTTATATCTCGCTTCCAACTACTTGAAAAAATATCTTGTTCCTTAGATTTTGTAGAAAATTGAATGCTCTTCCAAAAAGGTCTCCACGATTTTTTCGTAAACCCAACCGTTTAAAAGATATTAACGGTTGAAGTTTGATTATTTTCGGGAAATTTTTTTATTTCTTATGAATTCTATAACTCAATGAAAAAAATCATTATGAATGATGAAACTCATAGTTTTGTAGGAAATTTACTGCTCTATAAAAATGGATTTTATGCGTCGTTTCATCACTATGGATGAGACTTGGGTCAATCACCATGATCCTGAATCAAAACAAGTGGTTAAAAAGTGGTGTAAACCTGGTTGTTCGGCTTCGAAACGAATTCGTGTCCGGAAATTGGCCAAAAAGGTTATGGCAACAGTTTTTTACGATGCGAGAGGAATTTTATTTGTGGATTACTTGCAAACTGGTAAAACCATTATTTCTGATTATTATTGCAACTTCTTGGACCAGTTGAATAAAAAAATTCGTGAAAAAAGTCCCGGTTTGCAGAAGCAAAACATCGTTTTTCATCAAGACAATGCACCGTGTCACAAGAGCATTTTAACAATGACTAAAGTCTATTAATTAAAGTTCGAATTGTTGGAGCATTCACCGTATTCACCAGATTTGGCGCCCAGCGACTTCCATTTGTTTCCAGAACTCAAAAAGTTTATGTGTGGCAAGCGTTTTTCAGCAAATAAAGAGGTCATAACGGCTGTTGAAGAGTATTTTGCAGACCTTCCGGATTCTCACTTCAGGGATGGGATCCACAGATTGGAGGATCGTTGGAGCAAGTTTATTAATGTTCAGGGAGATTATACTGAATAATAAAATGTATTTTGAACTATAAAATTGTGTTTTTGTTATCAAACGACAAAACTTGTTGAACAACCTGGTATATCACACGCAGGCATAGTCGGCAGATAATTTGCTGCGATTAGACCCCGGGAAACCGAACACATCAAGCGTCAGTCGTAGGGAGATTTCGAAATTCTCTTTCATCTCGATTTCATTCTGATAACTCTAAGCCTTAAGATCTAAGCTGGTCAAGAATAAGTGACGTTTCCAGCGTTAGCATCTAGCTACTTCTAGTAGAATCGATGAAAACTGTATAGCCGAGGAGCTTGCTAGAAAATACTTAAATCCGAACAGAATCTATTCACCTGCCTTAGGGCGTTGGAACTATGAACCTCGCACGAGTTCAGCAGGCGTTGGCCAGAAGCGCTTGTGGCGTTGCGCAAGCCTTCTGTCCCAAAGTGAAACGTAAAAGTCCACTGAAATACCAGCTTTTAGCAAAATTATCATTATTAAAAACTGTTCCATTGACACTCAAGTTGATGCCAAAGATTTTGGAGGATGCAAATTCAAAGTTGGAGAGAGGAAGGTTGTGAATTGCTCCTCCTCTGTCCAGTTTTCGTCAGACTAAAGCTAAATTATCTCGGTTATTAGTTGCAGGCTCCATGCTCCTTGTCGATTTGCGAGGGTTTTTTGATCTATATTTAGGAGCTCTGGTCATCGCAGCGGATGGGCGTCTCTAGGAGTCCAAGTGGGAGTATTCGTGGTCGGACACAAAAATCAGCCTTTTTACCTGAGCTAATCTAAGCCAGCAGTTAGAATTAATATAAGATGTAAAATTTGGGAAAAAATGGTTTATTTTCGAAAAACTTTTTGAATATTTTTTTCTTCCCTGAAAGATAATATTTAATATTTTTATATTTTTTATATTTTTTTTATTTATCTTGTATGCATATATCTATATATTTATATATATATATAGACTGTATATTTGTATGCGAGCGTACCCATAGCTGCCACCGTGTGCATTTGCTACCCACTTTTACAATTTGTTTGAGCATATCCTCATTTTGTATCGAGCCAATTAAAACGAGTTAAAACACTTTGTAAGCAAGCCATCTAGCCAACTGATTACAACACCCAACAAGCAATTTTCCAAGCCACGCCGATACGGGCAGTCAAGCCACAAGGGTGCACTCGGCTCAGCAAAAAGGAGGAAGGCAAACAGCTAATGGTCTGCAAAAAAAATAGTTAGAACGCAGAACGTTGACGAAGTTTTGTTTAATGTGCCAGCACAAGGGACAACAACAACAAAGAGCACAGCAAAAAAGCTCCACTAACAAACTTGTCCACAGTCACAACATCCGCGGCTCATTTTTTTCTTTGCCTCGTTCGCTAGGCCTGTCTGTGGAGAAAATGTGACTAAAAGTCGCTTACATGCCTGCAGATAAATTTCTCACGTTTTTACGATTGCGACAAAATGCCACCTCTAATGGCGATTGCCCGGCATGGCGGCGCGCGGTGAATGGGTGGGCAAAATGACTTTGAATGCAACAAAAAAACTGAAAATTTAAGCTTCGGTAAATGTGTTTACATATGTCAATGTGTAGCTGTGTATTTTCAGAAATATTTTAATGCTCCTTGCTGTTGTTGTAAGGACAAAGTGAATAAATTGACTTTGTCAAAAATATGTCACTTTATACGAAGAAGTAAATGAAGTCATCTGTTCAGAATAGTTGAAATTTTTTTGTTTTATTGAATATACTAAATACAGTTAGTAGCTATTTTTACCGTTAACTTGTTCAAAAAGTTTTCTCAAAACCGTCTTATCGGATTATTCTTGTGGATCCAAAGTGGTGATCTAGTGGCTGATGTTCAGAACATACTGAAGTTAGGGGGAACACTTCGCCAGTCTGCTGAATGGCAGTGAAAGCATAAAACCAGGAGATGGCGAACCCGATTCTCCAATCAATGACAATGGTATAGATGTTGCGTTGTCCGAATATGATGTTCGAATAGCAGTTATCCGTCTGAATAACAACAAAGCGGCACCTGCGGGATAAGTCGCCTTAATATCGCATATAAGGTTTTATCGAGCGGAGTGTGTTAAAGACTGAATCTTATCTGTAGCTTTAGACCGGGAAAAGTTACTATCGACCAGATTTTCACCAAGCGCAAAATCTTGGAAAAGACCTGTGATAGGAAAATCGACACACACCACCTCTTCGTCGCTTTTAAAGCCGCCTTCGATAGCACGAAAAGGAACTGCCTCTAGGCCGCTATGTCTGAACTTAATATTTCCGCAGATTGGACAGTGCTTATATGCTGCCTTTTCCCCTCTTCATGGCAATCGCCAAAAATTTCTTTAATGAGATTCAGCAAAGAAGTAAGATAGATACACACTGGGCACTTAGGAATAGTCTAAAGCAAGGACGTCACGCGGCGAAGTTGGTTCTATGGACCAGAAAGCTGATAGCCAAAACGGTGGATTCATAAGGTATAATCTGTATTGACTACCCCGTGAAAGAAAGAGAGAAGAAAACAACTTTGAAGGTTAAAAAAAAACGAGTTTTTCATGCGGGTGCAAGAAGTTGACGCATCGCTGATTCAGCTTAACGAGCTCTAAAGAGACTATGTTGAGTAATTAATCGCCATTTTGTTCCAAAATTGTAACTTCTCGTGCTTTTTAATTTCGCTAATTTTTTTTTCTTTTTTCCTTCTTAGTCTCTCCGAAACCGCCTTATGTTGTGTTTCTATTTTAAATCCCTTGAAAGCTCAAGTGTCAACTTTCATCAGTCCAAAACTCCATAAAGAGGTTGTCTAAATAAAAACTGTCGCTCAGTTATCCAACAGCACCTGGAATCTACTTGTCTTTGACGACATTTCCTCCATCTTCAGATGACCTCGCAAAGTCAAACATAAATCAGCCTACAACTTCAAGTATTTAGCGCCGATCTGCAGACAGACATTTAACGTGACTCACTCATTCATTTGCGAGTTACAGTTTTCTCTTAAGAATACAAAACAAGAACAATTACTCACTCTACTTTCCGCAACATTCTTCCTTAAGTTATCACTAAGGCCATAAATGTTGTTGACTTTCTTATTGTTGTTTCTCGTATTTTCATTGTTTAATGTTTGTTGTTCGCGTGGGGCATTTTTTTGTTGGTGATTTTTTTTTGTAGATGCCTACTTGCCAACAGCTTAGTCAAATGAGTTCAGTAGGTTGAAAATGTGTTGCACGAGCAGTTTGTGTCACCGGCTGACATGAACATCGATGATAAGAACCGATGATGTATACTTTCGGCAATATAATGCCCTGTGTATGTATATACATAGTAATTACCGTTACATCATGTACTCATAGATGCTTGCAGTACCGCAAACAAAATATTACGTGACTGCTTTTCAAATTCATTTAATTAGTTTTGAAGCATAAATTACGGACCGAATAAGGGCATACTCACGATTTGAAGAGATAAGCTGTGCTCTTATTTTTGACCCCAAAGCATAGTTTTGTTCCTAAAGGGAATTGGTAAATTGTTCATCTACTATATATAACATTCTCATTTTCCGTTATATCGCGTAGAGAATGAAACCTTCGTGGAAAGTGCTTCCTATCAGGCTTTCAAGTTTTAAATATCTTCGTGAAGAAATTATTTAGAAAGCTTTTCATGATAAAATTATATTCAGAGGTTCAATATTAGTTAGACGCTGAAATTGCGATAATCATGAAAAAACTATTGAGAATCGACAGATTTATTTGAAAGCTAAGTTTAAAGTCTTGCGGTATAATTTGGACTGACCGGATTGTAATAAAGATTCATGACAATCGGAAAACAGAGTGTGATGATGAAGGTATTAAACTCAAAATGTCTGCTTTTACGAGATCACAATCTTAGCCGAAAGTCTCATGTCGAGGGATCTCAGGTATGTTCGTCGCTTTGTTGGTTTGTAAAGGCCTCTTAATTCACCATTAAAATATATGTACAAATATCTACAGTCATTTCGAAATTGGTGTCCCAACTCGTTTCATTGTTCGATGCCTTTACATCCACTATCTTCACTCTGATCAAATCCTTAGGAATGTTATTGAATTTATGTAAGTTTTTTTCAATCCAAGTAATATATAAATACAGACGTTCTAGTTTCGGAAGTTCAGTCATTCCAAAATTGAATATCTTGGAGTTATGGAAGTCTGGAAAAGAAAACTGTGGAATTTATATTAAGAACATCCATTAAGGTGGTTTTTGGCTTCAAATAAAAATCTCAATATATATTTTAAAAAACTTTGGTAGTAATATAAATTTTCGAATAAGAGATGCATGCAACGTTCCAGAAGATGGTCTAGGCTGATCTATACTAAGAGAATTTTAAGTGAATCCACATTGTACCATATGATCAAATTTGATCAGAACTGTGGCAATTAGTATATTATTAGCTAGACAGCTATTTGTGTACGAAGCGCAGAGTTTGGCTGGCGATTTTTACCATTGAAAAATAAGGAATTTGAGAAAAGTTTTGTGTTCCCAATAAAATTACGGTCTTGGAATCGTTGAAAACATTACAGAAGTGTTTAGAGAAGACCACTCTATCACCAAGGCAACTACTGGAATGGCACTAAATATTCAGTAAAGGTCGTGAAGGCACCGAAAACTTGCCGCTCGAGAGTCGTCCATCCACTGCTGTAATTGACGGTAACATCGAAAAAGTCCAAAATGGAAACAGTGCTTGAAAATCATCGTGTCTATAGCATCTACTGGGTCGACTCAACACATTTTTGTTAATATATAAACTGTGTCAATGCTACACTCGTACCAAAAGATCTGCTGCGCTTGCAAAAGCGACGTGGGGTAAAGATCGCGAAGGGATAGCTGAGTACTCCACATGCACCAAGCACATCATCACTAGTGACGAGACGGTGGATTATGAATATGACGTCGAACTTGTCCAACAATATCATGATAGGCGTTCCAAAAATGAGCCAAAGCCGAAAAAATACAAATTGGCTGAAAACACTGAAGGCCACCTCAGCCGAGGATTATGCGTTAACATGTCTTTATAAGCTGAGAAGCCTGTTATTAAGGTGGTAATAAAGATTTATAACAAAATGCTCGAAAAGACAATTTTTTCTATCAATCCGGGTCAAATTTGATCTGTTGGTAAAAGCAGTAAAAAAATTTTTCTGACCAAAAGATAACAAAAAAATGTTTTCAATGACTTTCCTTAGTCAAAAAAAATTTTCTTGTTTTTATGATCTGATCAAATTTGACCCGGATTAAAAAATTTAAACTACGCAATTTTGGCGATAATAAATATTGGTATTAAAATGCGTAAAAATGTAGTTTTTATTTGTCAATCCGGGTCAAATTTGATCAGATACTAAAAAACATGAAAGAGCTCCAGAAATAATTCCAAAATCACAAAAAAAAATTGATATTTTCCACGATCTGCTATCACCAAATTTGTGTCCTTTGTCAAGTTAGTGCCTCATAAATTTCTTTCCCAACAGAGGTGATAGAATTCTCCATTACAATATGGTAATCGAATAAAGTATGTATAATATACTGGTACATACACTTAAAGTCCACAAGTTAAATTAGCATTGACCATAAGCAAAGCAACGAAACACACTTCCATGACATAACGGTTGTTCTGAATGCATTCACAGCCAAGCAGTGTGCGTGCACAAAAACAACTTTTAATTATACAAACGTTGATAATTGTACGCAAATTAGCTCAATTAGCTGACTTTTTCTTATTAGCATCTGCCATGTTGCATGCAACAAGCGACGGTCAAGTTGTCCAATGCCACATTATTGTTGATTTTTCTTTCAACTCGGCAGCAAATGGCAAACATTACTGTTCTTTTCGCAGTCAACTGACCCACATTTCGGGCAAAGCAGACACAACAACAACAACACATATGCCTCACATGTGATATACAGCATATTGAACTCATAAGCCTATTAACATTTGTATGTATGTAAGTATGCATATTATAAAATTGTGTATGTATGTAGGTTTGCACATGTGGCATATCTTTTGTGGCATGCAACGCCCGTAGTCACATTTGCGATATTCCATTGTGGCAATGTCCATAATTTACGACTATATTGCATAACTATCGATAACAATCATTCTCGTTGCACGGCAGCGCAAGCGGTAGCTGACAGTTATGGTGGCACATACACACATGTGTGTGTTTGGTTGCATGTGGCGTTGCTCGCAGTTGCCTCATTATATTGATTAGCATTCATTGGTTTCGCGCGCTCGCAGCTACTCCCAGGCCACTTGCCTTTTTGTATGCAAATCCACAGGCGCAGACAAGTTGAGGTGTCTGTGATCATATTCCTGTCTGTGTATGTTTGTATGTTTGTGTATGTACATATATGAGTGGCGTTTGTTGTGTGCTAAGCGCATTTGCTCTTCGTTCTTATGCTCCTCATATTTGCATATGCAAAGTAGTCGACTGCAGTCGGAAATTGATTCATAAGAAAGAAAATAAAAATAATAATAATAAAAGAAAAGAAAAAATAAAATAAAGTAATAAAAACATTATGTAAGCGCTGCCGTCTACAGTGCATAACTTTATTACGTCTACTTTGATATATGAAATATTTCTTTATGAATTCATTTCTTTTGAATTGTGAATTAGAAAGCCAACTCTGCCAGATGTTATGAATATAATAATTACAATTTATTACATAATAAATAAATAATATTTTTTTCACAACAATATTTAATTTAAATAAGAAATAATTACTTTTTTTGCATGTAAATATAATACTTTTAATTTATTAAAAATTCTATAATTATTTTATTTTAATATTTTAGCATCCATAGCTGTATTAGGTTGACCTTAAGGCCACACCGAATGCGAAAACTAGAGAAAATTGATTTCTTTAATATTGCAAATTCACTGTTTGGCGAGAATTGGAGACTCCAAGCGTAGCCAGGTCCTGCTCCATCTGGTCTTTTCAATGGAGAGGAGGTCTTCTTCTTCCTCTGCTTCCCGTCGTTTCCAAAGCGCAAAGTACCATAAATATTTCGCAGAACCTTTCTCTCGAAAACTCGTAGCGTCGACTCATCGATGTTGTCATCGTCCAAGCCTCTGCACCATATAGCAGGACAGGAATGATGAGTGACTTTTAGAGTTTGCTCTTTGTTCGTCGGGAGAGGACTTTATTTATCACTTGCCGGCTAAGTCCGAAGTAGCAACTGTTGGCAAGAGTTATTCCCCGTTGGAAAGTCTGACGTTGTTGTTGGTGTTAATGCTGGTTCCAAGATAGACGAAATTATCTACGATGTTATAGAAGATTGTACCAGCTCGAATAGTTTTCTGCAGCGGTAGATTGAAGAAGTCGCACGATAGGGAGTCGCCTTGTTAGAAATCTCATTTGGTATCGAACGGCTCGGAAAGGTCCTTTACGATTCTGACGGAGCTTTTGGTGTTGCTCAACGTCAGTTTACACAGCCGTATTAGTTTTGCGGGGATACCAAATTTAGACATACCGGCATACGAGTAAAGGCAGCACCTTTTCGTGCTTTCAAAAGCAGCTTTAAAATCGAGAGAATTCACACTGATAAGGTCCAATTATTTTTTTGACATTGGGCTTTAATCTTTCACATAATACGCTCGATAGAACCTTATATGCGATGTTGGAGGCTAATCCCACAGTAGTTGGCGCAGATTGTGGGGTCTCCTTTTTTATGGATTAGGCATAGCACACTTAAATTCCAATCGTTGGGCATACTTTCGTCCGACCATATTTTACAAAGAAACTGATGCATGCTCCTTATCAGTTCTTCGCCGCCGTGTTAGAATAGCTCGGCCGGTAATCTATCGGTCCCCGCCGCTTTGTTGTTATTCAGACGGGTAATTGCTATTCGAACTTCTTGATGGTCGGACAGTGGAACATCTATTCCATGATAAGAACTGGTCAACTCATGCTCTGTATGTCTAAAAATCTATTAATTTTTTGATATAATTAAACATCGAATATCGGAGGCCATTTGGATCAATATGTTAGGGTAAAATTCAACTTTTTTAAACGTCTCCATTGACCTTAGATCGATATATGGACACTATCTTCTAGTTTCATTTCCGTAGAAATACTAAATCACTGCAAAAGTGAAGAAGTTTTTCGCACCGTTAGAGATCGCCCGTAGAAAAATGTTTAATATTTTTTTCTAAATATTTGTCGTTTATTCTGAAGTATGAGTAAATATTTCCTTAAAATGAGTTCAGAAAGGATTAAGGATGTTTGTACGAGTATTCCAAATTCATATCAAATATTAGGTGTTTTCTAATGTAGATGAAAGTTAATATTTGAATGCATCACTATTGCACTGATGAGTTTGAGCAGCAAATGTAAATTTATAGACAGGATACAGTTGCAAGTTTTCTAGTCTTCATCCGGCCACATTAGGTAACTTGACATTAACTATACAACATTAGAACATTATTTAACTGTTTCCAATTGATTTTAAATTTGGGGTCTGTTTTGTTTGAGGCAGTATAAAGGGAGGAGGGAATACAACTGAAAATTATTTGCATTTTTAATTTTTTCATTGCCACCCTAATATTTTATAGCAATTTTATTATTCTGCCTTTCGTACAGGCATTAACACAGATTCATTATCGCTTGGTAAATATATATAGATTCTTTAAATTAATTATTTCTAATAAAAAATAACTGTTAGATAATGAAAAAAGATCTTAAGTAACAATTTTTAAATACATTTTAAGGTAGATTACCAAATTTATGGAGGCCAATTTAACATAAGAGCTATGATTGTACTAGACCAAGTATAATAAAGGATGCTATACCTCTCAAAATTTGATATGAGGTTTTACTACAATATCATATCAGTTTTGATACTCTGTGGAAGACAGAAGATCATCACTCATTCTCGGTGTTCGATCTATATATATCATATTCTAAATAATATACAACAGTATAGGAAATATTTGAAAAAGGATATGACTTAGAAGGATGTGAAAGGAAAAATCACATTATATTGGAAGAGCAAAGGAAAATTTATGTGGGCTGCACTTTCTATTACTATTTACATTGAAAAGTGAAGCAAAAACATGCCAGAAAAGAACCGAAACCAAACTAGAAGACCATAAGCGTCGAATGCTGTTGACTAATTCTTCACATTTCCTTTAGCCATTGAGTAATGCTATTCCATTAAGTGCCACAAACAAATAAATTTGTAATCAATAATATAGAGTAATAGAGTTAAGAGCGTGTGTAAAAGGTCAGAAAAATTTCCTTGACACGCCAGAAGTATCATTGCTCTTCAAAATGGTGTTTACCTCGCTAAAGTTAAACACAAGTGTCATTGACCTCAGAAAGGTTGTTGCCCACGCTAAAGGTAAACAAAAGGGTCATTCGTCTCACAAAGGGATTTTGGTCGCGATAGAAGTAAACAAAAGGGTCAATGGTCTCTCTCAGAAAGGTTCTTGATTTCACTAAAGGTAAACATTGACCTCGCCAAAGGTCATGCACCTCAGGAAGGGTTGTTGAACTCGCTAAAATAAGCAAAAAGGTTATTTAAAGGACTTGAATCCTAAAATCTAAACATGGTATATGTATTTAGGCAACTGCAAGCAAAAAATCATGATCACTATCAATAAGCCAAAGTGGAGAGTTTCGCAGCATATTATCCACGATTATGGCTATAGATTTAAGCTGACATGAGAATATTTCGCACATAAGAAAAAAGATCATGGAACGAGATGGAATAAAAGAAAAGCAAACAAAACAAAACAGATGAGATGAACTGATATAAATCTCACTCAATGTCAAAAAAAAATAAGCAGAGTTCGGTGAGTTTATTTCATTTGTTGGTAATTTAGAAACTCTTACGGGATATAAGCTAATGGAATGAAAATGTTAAGAAGTAGTTAGTAGAAGTAGTTCGTCAGAGCGTACTAGCTCTTAAGATTTTGAGATATCTATCTGAAACTTTGAATCCGTTCTTTTCACATCGAGAAGCTGCTCATTTGTCGGAACTGCCGATATCGGATTACTATAGCAGAAAGCTGTCACAGAAACCGAGTTCTAGTATGGAAACCATCTTTATTCTCTTCATGAAATATGGTATGGATTATTATCGAAGACAGCGCTACAGTATCCGAGAAAATTTTTCAGATGCATGGAACTATAGCATATATGTAGCTGTTATAGAACCTAGCTGATCAAAATCTATCAACGCCTTTTTCTATCCTTTTTCATGCTATAAAAGCCACCTGTGTAGGGTAGGAGACAATTGAAGCTAACGTATTTTTCTTTGTTGTTTTTAAATTGCGCACTACTACGGAACACTATCGGATACTGCCGCATGGAATCAGCAAAAAGGCGAAGAACACTTGCTGCACTTGAACCGGGAATGCTCCCACCCAAATGATGAGTAGCTCTATCTTACCAAAAAAACCGCAAACTGCGTTTCGTTTGTGTGTTGTTAGCTGCCACAATGCCACACTGCCACGGTGGCTAATCAAAAATCAAATTCGCTGACAAGCAACAAACGAGTAGAAGCAACAACAATCGATCGCATGTAGTGGCAATAAAAGAATACAATAAATAACCCGAGGTAACCGAGTATGTACGAATATGTATAAGTGTGTGTGTGTATGTGTGACATGCATTGACGACAGTGGCGGCAAAACGTGGCAACACAGCGCTGATGCCAGCAAATTTCTCATGTCAATCAATCAGCCACCGTCGTGTTTTCGCACACGTAACGCGCACATTGTTGTTGTTGTTTAACGTTGCTGTTATTGTTGTTGTTGCTGCCACCGTTAGTTGCAACATGCCGAAAGATGTTCGGCGTGTAGTTGGCGTTTTTGGTTGCTAGTTTTACGATTTGGTTGTTGTTGATTTTACTATTTTGTTGTTGTAGCAGTTTTTGAGCGAGCGGGAGCCATGGAATTTTTGATTGGCTGCAATTTGGCATTTCGGCATGTTACAGTTACAGCGCGCCAACCGTAATCACAACTGAGATTTTCGTGAATGTGCGTACATTGTGGGGGCAACGAGCGCTTGTTGCACAGTCGCTGCGAATGCCGCGACAATCTTGTCGTTCGATCGTTTCGTTTCCACCGAAACACTTTGTCATGCGTAACAAATCGGCGCGCAGGCGCGCAACGGCCGCTGATCGTTGGCGGTGGTACACAAATATTGTTTTTGTTGTTGCTGTTGCTGTTGCTGGTGTTTTGCGGCATGCGAGTGACACGTCAATAGCCACACAGTGCACGGTGCAACACTGTGCGGCGTGTCAATATCAACATTGACACATCGCTTTGCAAGTATGTATGTTGCAAGTAAGTATGTTGCATGTTGCAGCAATTTTATATATATTATATGTTGCATACATGTCTGTGTGTGGGCCGATGCGCGTCGGCGCAACGCTTAACCCAAATAAAGCACAGGTTGCTTGCAACCAAAATTGATTTGCCTGATGTTGCAGTGAGTCAGTGAGTCAGTGGCAGGGATGCGAGCACTGATTGCAAATATTTACGCGGCAACAATGTCTTCTTCGTTTTATTGCTGTTCTGACTCGACTTTGTTGCAACATGCAAACAGCTACTTGCCAGTGTATGTGTGTGTGTGTGTGTGTATTTCTTGGCAAACACACTTTGACGCAATGACGGAACGTATGCGCCCATCAGTCGTTGTCTTTGCAACATTGCGCTGGCATCTGCATTACCGGAAAAGTGGCCAACAGCCGTTGTGGCATGTTTGTGATTGAAAAGTTTGTTGGCAGCAAAATGTGTTGTATTTGTTTATTGACTTTATTCTACTTTGTTCGCTTGTTGTTCGGATTAGTTGTTGGTAATGTTGTTGTTGTTGTTTTGCGTGCGGCATTTTCATTTGCAATTCGCATGACACAACACATTTTTGCCCGTTGACAATCGCCGATTGTTGACTTATTTGCATAGCGCAGTGCGGTAACAACTGGCGACCTCGTTGCAGTTACTCAAATGCAATGTTTGTTGTTAGTTTTGTTTTTGCCAGAGTTTGCGAGTTCTTAACGGTTTTTGCAATGTTCGGCGCTCAGTAATATTATATGTTTCGCATATAGCATCTGATCAAATTTGACCCGGACTGAACCATTTAAACTGCGCCCGCAAACCGAAACGATAAAAAATTTCCTTGATTGGTACAAAAATGTTCGTGTGTTCTCTATATGTCAATAAGTGTGTGTTTGGCTGTTATGTCGCATGTCTGGCGGATTTTTCAGTTTCGAAAAGAGAAAAATACACACAAAAGAGACAAATATGCCGGATACGGTATCTGATCAATGAATCTCGTTTCCTGTTTGGCCAAAAAGTCAGTCATAATAATGCTAGAATTTGGCGGCGCTTTGTCAAGGCGCAATCTCATTCCATTCTACCCACAAATTCAGTCAAATCCGGTCGATTGCGACGAAGTGCTTAACATAGACGCCTCAAATCTGCCAAGTAGTATTCCTTGTTGACCGTTTTATCCTGTAAAATGAATTAATTGTAATCCACACCATGGTAATCAATCACTTGGAAGTGTTTTTTTTTTTTGTCTTGGGCTCATTTTCGAAGCACCATTCGTTATATTGTTCCCCATTAATGATTCATTTGATAAATAGAGGTCTTCAGTTACCTGCTTGACGTCGTTCTTGCAAACTCTTTTTAGGTTTTTCGATACGAGTCTAGCATTGGCACAGTTTATACCTAAAACACCAACCAAAATGTGATTAGTCGATCCATAAGATATTCTGTGGACCTCTGCTATCTTTATGATAACAACAAGACGATTTATTAGTTTTAACTTCTTTAATATTATTGACATATACAGCGGTGGATGGACGACTGGCATGAGACAACTTTTTTATTTTTTCACGACCTTCCCTGACTGTCAAATACTAAACTTCGAGATAAAGTAGATTCTCCGAAATATTTCTGCAATATTTTCAACAATTTCGTTGATCCAGTTTTGTTTTCATGGTACAAATTGCGAGTTAAACTTTTCTCTTCGTAAGAGGTTTTGACATTAGGTTAGTCAGTTTGAAAACCGCTTCTATATGATATGGTTCCTTGTATTTTCGAATTCAAAACAGGAGGAATTTCATTAACTGAATATTTTTCATTTAAGTTAGCATATATTTTCGTCGTACAAATTGAAGCAGTGATGAGACTGGGAACCCTAAAAAATATTATTCAAGAAATTCAGAAAAAAATTTCTGTATTTTTTGTTTATTTTAGTGAATGATAGTTTTTAATTACTTATAATGACTGCGATTAAAGGCAGACGTATTAATTGTTTGACGTTTTGCCAACCAACAGAAGTATATCCATTGCAATAGGATTAAAACCAAAAAACTCACTTATTCGCTGTTTTTTTTTTAAGTAACCGCCTGTGGCGGATGTGGCCTAAGCTTAAACCAAAAGGGTTTATTCTGTTCGATTATGGATGGTTACACAATTCGACAGTGATACTTATGATATTTAGATTGACATCGCCCCGAACACATTTACTCAACATAAATCCATCCTGTTGAGAAAAACGCACCACTTGGTATAATTGGCGTAAAAGGATCCTCACCGCCCGCTCGTCAATATTTATTTGCTTCGTACAAATTTAGATCTCATTCATGTTATTGTTCATTTGATATAAAAAATATAAATGTATGGAGTAGTAATTACTAATATGGTATTACAAAGTATTGGTAGGTGTCTGTGCTAATCGTGAGAAGGTAGGTGTCCATACTATTTACTTGTTTAATGACATTAATCATATCTGATGAACAATTTTACATTCTATTTTTGTTTTTTTTTGTTGGTTACAATATTCCATATTGAAGTTCTCTATAATGCCTATTCTCGGCATTTGTTTAGATCCCTCTATGCTTTCGAGCCTGCTTTGCTTCATCAGATGTTTTGGTGCATGGTTCGAAAAGCGAATGAGAGCCCCTCTTAGGCCTTTGCTTTTTCGTTGTTCTATAAAGCTCACTTCTATTTAATATTTGATGACAAAGTCTTTGAGCTGTGTTAGGTTACCTATGGACTCACCAACAGATCTGTGTATTCGACAAGGTGATAAAGGAATAAAATATCAAGGGACATAAGAAGAGTTCCCAGCAAAGTTTTTTGTAGTTTTAACATATCTCTGACGATGACTACAATCACTGAGAGTCATTCTGAGCAGCTCCAAAATAATTTTAATCTGTATTGAGGTTAAATCCGCCTATCAAATACAACTATTTATTGTCAGCATGAAAATCTATACTTAAGATCCCATTCAAGATTCTACTGTACTTTCAGTGTAAACAGCGTTGCTTAGACTTTAGCCGTTTAAAACCATTTAATTGAATTTAGCACTTTTGCCTCACCGATATAGAACAATAAAATGGGATATTTGCTTGAACACTTCACAGCATTCAGAAACTGAGTAACCCATTTCTACAACCGAAAAGTCAAATATTTATACAGTGAACGAAATAAATATTGACGCGCCCACCATCACCTCACCGAGACAGCGTGTGTAAGCTTAAACGCTATGCTCGTGCTTTGCTGCACCCACAGGCCGAAAAGCGGTCACTGTCACCACTTCTATTCACTGACATACTTACGCACATGCGAGTGCATACATATAGTATACAAATAAAGAAGTTTTGTTGTTGTTGTTGTTAAATTGGTGTCGATTTTGCAAACACTGTTGTTCAATTGCTTAAGCGCTAAGTCATTGCCATGCTTTTGTTTTGAATGAGCAAAATCAATTCACAGTTAGCATTATCGTAAATTTTATCAAAGGCACAGTGAGCATTTTTGAGTTTCAAAATTTTTTATTCTTTGAAATTTCGAAAAAAAAAAATTTTGTCAATAGTTACAGATTTTAAAAGTGTCACCGCTCAGTTCAGTCTGTTCCATCAGCTTAACTTAAAAGGCGTTTTTCCCGGAATAGTAATTGAGTAATTACTTCGAGACAAATGATCCAGAAAGTATCCCTACAATGGCGTACCGGTTTTTTGAACTGAGTTTCCGATCTGATTAAAAATAGAATTTGAAAAGCCAAAAACGATCAAAGTGGAGGAGAATTAAATTTTTAAACTTCATTTCTTGAGATTTTTTTTCGACCGTAGGTCAATGTACATCTTCTAGACAGGATTTTTATACCCTGGACAGGGTATTTAAGTTTGCCGCGAAGTTTATAACATTTAGGAGGATACGTTGGAATTTATATCATATATGTAATATATGTATATAAGTAATCAGGTTGATGAGTTGAACTGATTTAGCACCGGCCATCGGTCTGTCTGTATATATGCGAACTACTCATTAGTTCTCGAGATATCGATCTGAAATTTTGCACACGTCCCTTTCCACCCAAGTCTCATCTCACTTGTTATAATTGCCGCTATGGGACCACTATAGCATATAGCTGTCCTACAAACTGAAGGATGAAGAAGCGGTGTCATGCCTTTGTATGGAAAACTGTTTTATTCGACGAGATATCTTCTAGAAATTTTACGTGGATTATTGTCCAAGGTAATGGTCCAATCTAAGAAAAAATTGTTCAAATCGGATCACTTTATTATATAGCTGTAATACAAACCGAACGGAAAAAATTAAGTTTTTCATATAAAAAAAATTTCATTTGATAAGAAATCTTAACGAAATTTGACATGAATTATTGCCCACGCCAACATTATAATATTTGAGAAAATCTTGACGATCAGACCACTATAGCATACAGCTGTCATAGAAACTGAACGATCAACCTCAAGTATTTATATCGAAAACTTATTTATTTGACAAAATATCTCCTGGAAATTTGCTAGGAGCTATACTATGTATTTTCGAAAGTGAATATAGAATGTATTTGAAAGTAATTTTTAGTACAGTGTAACAAGTTATTGTATATTTATTTCGAAAATTTCATACTGAATAGTTTAGTTGCCGATATTTAGCAGTGCGGAACTCTCAAAGAGACTTCTAACTATTTTGGTCTGCTTTATGCTTATCTAACCACAAGTCTTTTAAGAAAAGACAAAAAAATGCATAACTCTTTAGATGCAAGAGATGATCTTACTAAAAATAGTAATTTATGAGACAATCTTTGAGACACTTTTATAACACAAACTTCTCTTTTTCTTTTAAAGAATTGAAACCGGTAGCAGTACAGATTTATACTCCGGAGTATTATACTATACTATACTATTTACTGTGATCAAATTAAATTTTTAATTTATATCTCGCGTGTTTTTCGAATCGGTAAATTTTTATTTTCTGTAAGTTGGTAGTACTGTATAGATGTCCCTATGCTAAATTTCGTCAAAATATTCATTAGTATTTGCGATGCTCGTCGTTTATGAGGCTCCAAAAGTGAATTCTTCGATTGTTACTATGTCTGAATTTATTGAACAAAGAAGTGCGATAATGCGCCATCTCATACTGCATTGGTTATTCGTGATTATTTCGCCACATTTTCAACTAATATCGTGCCGCAACCACCGTATTCGCCTGATTTACCTTCGTGTAACTTCTGGCTATTCAGCAAATTCACATGACCACTTCGAAAACACCGTTTTGACTCAATTGAAGATATAAAAGCTGGATCAAAGAAGGATTTGATGACCATCACGACGAAGAATTTTTCCAAGTACTATGATGAACGGAAAACTCGTTGTCATAAGTGTATTGCAGCGGGAGGGGATTACTTTGAAGGAGATGAAATGGACACAATTCACCTTTCAATTTGATCACAGTAGTATATGTATGTTATGAAAGTGCCTACGAAAGTGTATAAAATACCAATTAATATCATCTAATATGCAATTTAAACCAATAAATACTAAAAATTTGAATTCTTGTCAATCTATAGAAATATTCGAATTCAAGTTTGTTGCTTAAGTCTTTTGTGCAGTAAGCAGAAATACAGGAGTTGGTGCAGCTATGAACTCATTTTGAGATACACAAGCGACAAAACTATGAATTTGAATAATATTTAAAAGTATTATTAACGAGTTTGTTTATGTTATTTCATTTTCAATAATTTTATGGACTTCATAGGGGCGAAGAAAATTCCTCGTCATATCAGAAGCATGAAGAATAAACGTGTGCGAACTAAAATACAATTTAATTGAGGTAATATGAACTAAAACTAAATCAAATTGAGACACTTAAATATATATACAGCTATTTATATTCACAATTTACGCATTTTCGTGCTGTAAACAAAAGACTTCAGTAACGAACTTGCCACTCTGCGTCTTCAATTAAAATCCAAAAAAATAGTTTAAATTATAAAAGTTGATTTAAAATGTTATCAACAATTATCAGCATAGCAACTTTGCAAAAATTCTAACTTTAAGCGAAGCCAGCACTAACTTCTAAAAGGTCGTTTATTTATAATTTTACTATTTTTGTGTGTCGAGCTTGACTAGTGGCACCGAAAATCAGATTTATACGCTGCTTCAACACATTCGCATTGCCTTTTTAGACATACTTCTTTACTGCCAACCAATTATTTGGGTACTCTAGTACACGCCTTCACACGGCAGGTCCTGTTGCTGGTGGTTGGCACACTATTTGCTTGGTCATTTCAGCAACTCCACCTCCACAGCGTGCGTTATGGGCGATGGAGTGCCCGCTGCGTTGTTGCTTATCATCGTACTTGTTGCGTGCTGTTGTTGTAATGACAATGTAAGAAAGATATATAGGCAACAGCTGCGAATTGCTTTTCATTGTTTGGGAATTATTTTCCATTTTTTTTAATTGACATTTTCTTTGATAATTTCGGTTAAATTTTAGCCAATTAAGTGATTTTTGTACCTCGGCCAGCAATTGCCGAACTCTTACGCAACATTTGCCGCAAAATAAGTTTTGGAGACAGTAGTGCTTATAAACTTCGGCTGCCACCGAACTTAGCTCTTTCATACACTTTCTTTGTTTGTTTTTGTAATAAGAATAAATATGTTCCCTTATTTGTGGCTCTATTATATAGCCTTTTCAATTCTTTTTACCAAGTCACGCCCTCGCCAAAAACGCGCAACACATACGCCCAGCGAAGTTATTTGCATAGTCGGCCAATGTAGCCATGTTGCCACAAATTATGCACTAAAACGCGGTTATAGATTATTGTGCGGATATTCAAAAATTGGCACACACACACAGAAGCGCACTTGCGTGCACATAATGCCCAATAGAAGTATGCATTACCTCTCTCAATTTCAACACAAGTTGCATGCAACATAAATCAACCCAAGCGCACACAAAGCTGCTAGTACTTGCCACATGGCGTGGCATGGTGACCACATAATTGCAGCTAATAAGGAAAATTGTTACACATAACAAAGGTGTGCTGCCGCGTGAGGGTGTGTGTGTGTTTGCCACACACTTTGTGCCATTTCTTGAAAAACTGTTTTTTCGCCCAAAGAGATAAGCGAAAACTATGTTGTCCGTGGTAAATTTCTGTGCAACGCACAAATTGGTGTACACAACGTACAAACGCGCGCATGCAACACTTTGTGCCACAAAAGCAGCGAAATCGTCGCTTGTTCATTGTAATTGCGCCTTTTCGGTTTGGCAGGAGGTGGCATTGTTCTCGGCTGCGCTGAAATTCCAGACGCGCGAAATGTGTGTCACGCACGACAATACGCACCCACGCAAACCGCACGCACACACTATCACACACACACATACAAGTCAACCTTTACAAGCATTTTTGTTTATAAATTGGCTCCGACAACTGTCAATTTACATAGCTGGTGGTTGTTGGTGGAAAAATCAAAGACAAGTAAGAAAATAACAATGTTTGAAGGTGCGTATTATATGTTTTTGTAGATTTCAAGGAAATTGGGGCTGACTCAAACAAACAAAAAAAAAAGGAGGAAAAACGATAGTTCTGCTAAGCCGAAGTTGTAATATCTTCAGATGGTATAAAAAAAAGGTTTTTCTTGAATTTCATCGGCAGGCTTAAATGTCAACTATACGCTATAGTGGTCCACTATCGGCGGATCCGATGCTGATCACTTACATATGCAATTTACAGAGTCTCCGACGTTACCTTTTGGGTGCTACAACATCGTGGCAAAGTTAATACACGCTGTCCTGGGACACCAAAAACGTAGTAACGAGATAAGCTTAAAATTTTTATTACAGACGCAAGCCAGTTTAGATACATTTTGCATACTAAGTGAGGTTCCAACAGCTTCTGTCCCGTAGGTGGGATTTTTTTAGCGGGTTTTTCAATAAGAGTGCTAAAAAAGTTTTAAATAAATCAAAAACGGTTTGGGATATCAATAAAATTCTTTATTCTTATGAAAGTAAATTCAATGCAATTATGTGTGGCACTCGACTTTTTTGCATGGCCACCATAGGCACGCTTGCAGAAATCCAGACGCTGAACCCAAATTTCGACATTTTTCAAGCATAAATCGGCCGATACTGCTGCAATTTTACGTTCGATATTCGTTAGAAGTTCATCAATCGTCGCTGGCCTGTTGGCATAGTTCATAGACTTGACGAAGCCCTACAGGAAATAGTCTAACGGCGTAAAATCGCACAATCGAGGCGGCCAATTGACTGGGCCATTTTCGTGAGATAACACGTTCACCAAACTTGGTTATCAATAAATCGATTGTGACATTCGCTGTGTGGCTTGTAGTGCCGTCCTGTTGAAATCACATATTGTCCAAGCCCATATCATCCAACTCGGATCAGAAATATTCGGTTATTATTCTTCTTCATCACGGAAGAAGTACGGCCCATAAACCAAACCAAACCAAAATTTTTTCGGAATGCAATGGTGACTCATGGAGTACGCGTGGATTGCTGTCTGACCAATAATACATATTTTTCTTATGGACGAAGCCATTCAGCCAGAAATGAGCCTCATCGCTGAAGATGATGAAGAGGCTGTATGGGTCTTTCTCAATTGATGCTATAGCGGTAGCAATATTTGCGACCGCACGGGCACTTCTTTGTCTCACTGGCACGGGAAATATTGTAGGGTGCCTGTGGATTTAAATTTTCCACTAGACGCTCAATTGTTGATAAAACAGGACGATTATGACGACCATAAATTGGACGTAGCGCTTTTAAAATTGAGGCCACTGACTTCGAATTTCGGTAAAAAATTTTAATAGTTTTGACTCTTTGTTGGATCGTATATCTTTCATGATGAAATGGCAAACCTCTATGAAGAGAAATGTCAGAAGAGCGGGCAAAAATATGGCGTCGTTTGCTGCCCCTATCGGTCTACTTTTGTAGCGTCCCTATGAAAAAACCCTGTACTTACCGTTTTTATTCACCGCTTCCCAATGCGCTTTGTTCACTTCATAGAGTGCATAAATAATATCCAAACGACCGATCCTGGTAGAATAGTGTTTTCAAGTTTTCTTCCAAAGAACTTTTACAATTGTCACCCGGAAAGATTTTTAAGCCCCACTGGTAAGGCAATGACTTGGGAAATCTAACTTTCTAAAAGCGAAGAACTGACTAGATTTCTCTCAATTCGTTTGCGCTAGATCTTACGACCGTAAGTTTATTGGTAGACCCGGCACCCGTACTAGTCTTATCACGAAGTGACTCATTGCCATTGATAGTGAGGTTAGGCATTCATTAACTAGCTTTGAACACGCATTTAATGAGCTCAAGGTTAGTTTTGTCCCTTTATTATTAAAGAGGATAGCGAAAGAAGCTACAGCTTGCAGACAACATTAATGACAGCAACATCAGCTTAAAGAATGCTACAGTAGTTAGCAAGCCTGAAACTAATGTTGATGAATAGTTCCTGTCAGTAAATTCCACCGCAAACCTTCGTACATTTGAGAAAAACTCGATGGCCTTTCCTTTACTGACTTTTTCCCACCCATATCTCTATCGCAAAGATGTATTCTTGGTTTGAACGCTCAAATGAGTGCGATGACAACTTTCCTGGCCCTCATTCGACTTGTTTGTGAATAAATTAATCGAGTTGAAAGAACTTTAATCTTTTAAACATTAAGAGCTATACAGGTCTTCCCGTATCGTATGCTGGCTCAGTTTTTAAAAGTTTTGATTCAAACCATTTTTTACAAAATTTGTTCTATGATAATAAACTAATAATAATAATAATGGAAATTATATATATCAAAAATTTTCCAGAGACTCTTTATTGGAAACATACATCATATTTTTTTCTATTATTCGATCCACAACTGTCCCAAGTTTGCAATAGATTTTTAGGTAGACGTAAGAGTTAGACGAGTTCCTTAATCGGTCAACAAAATAAAGAATTTGTCCAAAGAAAAAAAACGAGTAAGGCTTGTTGAATCGTTTATTATCTCCTAGAAGATGGAACATCAAAATAAATGTACCTAGTTGCACCAGAAATATGTACTTAACTCTCTTCACTACTGCTAAATTCGTCCGCCCCGCTGTGAATTCACACTTTGACATGGTAAAAATTCTACATCAAAGCCGGTCATGACTGACCGACACCAAAGTAGCATTTTTTCATGTTTTGTTACATTTTATTTTCAACATTCACGAAATATCCGAAGGAAGAAAAAAATAGCGAAATAAAATGCTCGCCGCAATCGATCAGCGTCACTTTGGATGTCAGTGTTCGTTGTTAGCAACAGTTGTTCTAAGTCGGGGGCATCGCTAAAAACACACGACCACAATCAACCAGGGCGAAGTCGAGTTAGTCGCTTTGTTAGTTGTACTGCCCTAAATAAATTGATGTTGCCTTGACAGTGGAGACGTGCTCGTTAATGTATACATAGACATAAACGCCTTCACAAAGTGGTCTGCCCTGTTAATGGCGGTTAAAATTTAATGTTAATGTTAATGTTAATGTTAATGTTAATGTTAATGTTAATGTTAATGTTAATGTTAATGTTAATGTTAATGTTAATGTTAATGTTAATGTTAATGTTAATGTTAATGTTAATGTTAATGTTAATGTTAATGTTAATGTTAATGTTAATGTTAATGTTAATGTTAATTTTAATGTTAATGTTAATGTTAATAATGTTAATGTTAATGTTTTTAATGTTAATGTTAATGTTAATTTAATGTTAATGTTAATGTTAATGTTAATGTTAATGTTAATGTTAATGTTAATGTTAATGTTAATGTTAATGTTAATGTTAATGTTAATATTAATTTTAATGTTAATGTTAATGTTAATTAATTAATGTTAATGTTAATGTTAATGTTAATGTTAATGTTAATGTTAATGTTAATGTTAATGTTAATGTTAATGTTAATGTTAATGTTAATGTTAATGTTAATGTTAATTTTAATGTTAATGTTAATGTTAATGTTAATGTTAATGTTAATGTTAATGTTAATGTTAATGTTAATGTTAATGTTAATGTTAATGTTAATGTTAATGTTAATGTTAATGTTAATGTTAATGTTAATGTTAATGTTAATGTTAATGTTAATGTTAATGTTAATGTTAATGTTAATGTTAATGTTAATGTTAATGTTAATGTTAATGTTAATGTTAATGTTAATGTTAATGTTAATGTTAATGTTAATGTTAATGTTAATGTTAATGTTAATGTTTATGTTAATGTTAATGTTAATTTTAATGTTAATGTTAATGTTAATGCTAATGTTAATGTTAATGTTAATGTTAATGTTAATGTTAATGCTAATGTTAATTTTATTGTTAACGTCATATTAATATTAATGCTAAAGTCAAATGATGAAAGATTCTTTCAAATTCAATTTGGGAAACGATATCTCAGCATTTCCTGCTAGGTTGGCTTACAAAAGCCCTTTTAATAAGTAAATATATATGTATGTGCGCATATCTGTTTGATAGTTAAACGTCACTGCTGCATTGTGTTGCATATTCTTGTTATATTATTTACACAGGTTGCAACTGTAATGCTGCTGTCTGTTTGGCGTCTTGTTACGGCTGCTGTTGCTGGTAAATGCCGTGCAGCAACAATGCCAACTGTCACAATTCATGTTTTACAACGAAACTATTTTAACCGTTAAGGCTGCTTTGGTTGCCAAAAAGTGAAAAAAGTAAATAAAAAAATAATTTAAAAAACAACAAGTAAGAGAACTTCCAAAAAGGAAAAACGAAAAAATAAATCAACAAAGAAAGTCAACAAAAAGCCACGAGGACACGAAAAACTGTAGGCAAATGAAAATATAAACGACTTTTTTGGAGCACAAGGAGATGTGGGCACATTTTGGGACGCTTACTCGTTACTATTTTTGCTGGTATGTTTTTGTGCGCTTGCTTTCAGTCCATTTTTAGTTATTTTTTCCTCGCTCATTTTGGTTTTTGGTGTCGCTGCTGCATTTAAGGCAAGAGTCCATCACACACACACAGAGGCTTGTGTATAAACTAGTACTCGTCAGCTGTTCGCGGTTGCGGAGAATCATGGCACAAATCCTGACAAGATTATGAAAATAGATAAGCAGCCTTTCTGGCTGCTTTCTTCGCTCGGTTTGGGTGTCCGCTGCTGCTCAATGCCAATGTTAGACGTTCGCGAAACAAGCAGTTACAATTTTTCGTTGCATAAATTGGCATAATTTTTTGGCGTTGCCTGCCACTCGTAGGCAGCTCGCGTAGGTGGGCTGAGGATGTACCAGGAAAGTCAACTGTCTTCCGCCCAGACTATTTTATTTTCATTTGAAATACTCGCTGATAATAGCTTACTTCTGTGTGTGTGCTTGTGTATATTTGTACAAGCTTAAGTTGAATTGTTTTAGTTTTGAGATGTTAATCGTTCTCTTAAAGGTCAGTTACAAGATATTCAGCATATACAGTTATAGAAATATATAGGTTGAACTGATAAGTATTTAGTATAACTGTCAGTTGGCGCCAACATAGTAAGTAGGGAGTAGTATATACCAGTAAACGGCTACTGTCAAAATTTTAGTCAAATCGGGCGCGTATTTTTGTTTTGTTTTGACCTCGTGGAGTTTTAGACAATGGAAAGCTAGCATTATCGGTCGGTGATTGTGGTTTTCGAAGGCGAAATGCCACAGTGACATCAAAGACCGCTTAGATATTCTGTATGGTGACACTTGTTCTTTGATATAAACTTCCAAAAGCAGTTAAACGTGTTTTAAACGTCGCCAGGGTACAGCGTATATAAAAAGTAATTGATATGCTTGAAATCCAAAAAATAAATGTGGTATATCAGTAGTGTGTTTATAACATTTCTATCCATTTCCAACCGATAAGCTAGACAGTGATTTTAAAAAATACAAAAATGCTGAAATTATATGGTGTCAGGAAGAACCAAAAATATGATAAAAGCACTTGTTCTGACATTGACAGTTCGCTGGTTGAAGATGCGTAAAATATTTGAGACCGTAGGCATCTCAAAAGACCACATGAGTCAAATCCTGCAAGAAATATTGGCCATGAGAAAGCCTTAGAAGCGTTGGTTTAACTAATTTCGGACTAGAAGGGCAATCGTGAAACCACTTCACAACAGTCTTGAACGTTGTTTAAACGCAATCTGAAGGTTATGCTGCATAGTGTCCTGAAAGTCGAAGAAAAATTATTTCAAAGGTGTGCTTCAGAGATCAAAGAACAATGAAGATTCCTCCCGTTTCTCTAGCCCATTTCATCTTTGTCAAGATATTTTTCTTAAAATCAACTTAATTTACTTTTGTATTGACACAATTTTATCCATTTTTGGCATTGCGACATCTATATTATTACAAAGAAAAGAAATTTTCTGAATTTCATTAAAATCCTTCGACGATTGATCAATATATGTACATGGTAATCAAGAGTTGATAATCAAGATTTTATATCATTATCAGAAAGTATTCTTTCTGAATTTGAGAACCAACATTTTCGGTAAAATGGATGAAATTAGATGCTCACGAAAACGTTATCTGTCGGTTTGAAAAAATATAACCTAATTTTGACTATTTATTTTCGTAGCACTGTCTAGAGAAATATTTTAAACATCAGACTAAAATCTATAAAAAACTAAGGCCTTCAGTATATGCGGTCATATAATTGTTTCCCTTTGAAGAATACAACAATTCTTTTGAAAGTCAATGACACTTTTGTTTAACCTTAGCGAGGTCGAAAACTATTTCAGAGATCAAAGACCTTATAGTGAGGACAACGACCTTTAAGTTTATCATACGCGATGTCGACAACTTCGTGGTTAGGTCAATGAGTATGTGGGTTCTTGATTTCGCTAACTGTCATTGATGATTGCGATATGGTTTCTGATATTTTCTTGGTTTTTCATTAAGTTTTATAATTTGATTCAGATGTTTGTTAATTTGATCTATTTTCACTCTCGAGGATAGCAAGACTGATACTTTCTTTAGGTCATACTCTCAGCAGTTATCCATTAAGATGCGAATTCTTCAATCTTAACATCTGATAACTTAAGTAAAATTAATTACTGTACCTATCAGGTTCTTCAATCAGTTTGTTTTGATAAGAAAAACACAATTTTATGTCTCAAAATACACTTTATTATTCAGTATAATCTCCCTGAAGAATAATACACTTCCTCCAACCATCGTTCAATCTGTGGATCCCATCTCTGAAGTGAGAATCCGGAAAATCTACAAAATACGCTTGAAAAGCTGTTATGACCTCTTCCATTGCTGAAAAACGCTTGCCACGTATAAATTTTTTGAGTTCTGCAAACAAATGAAAGTCGCTGGAGGCTAAGTCTGGTGGATAATTCAACAGTTCGAACTTTAATTCATGGATTTTAGCCATTGTCAAAATGCTCTTGTGACATGGTGCATTGTCCTGATGAAAAAGGATTTTTTTCTTCTGAAAACCGGGTCTTTTTCACGAATTTTTTCCTTCAACTTGTCCAAAAGGTTGCAATATTATTCACCATTTTGCAGTAATCCACAAACAAAATTCTGATGCCATAACCTTTTGGTCGATTTTCGGACACGTTTGATAAGAAAAAGCACTTGCTTTAATTTATAATTATGTTGATGGACCCAAGTCTCATCCATAGTAATGAATCGACGCACAAAATCAACTTTATCTTTTGCTGAGGAAGTCGCATTGGAATTTGTTTTTATTCCATTGTTATAACTAAATCTCTCTCAGTCAATCGACGATCTTCCAAAACCATATCCTGTATTTTGGCTATGATTTCTGGTGTTGATGCGCTTTTTGGACGTCCTTCACGTGGATCGTCTTCAAGATTTGTACGACCAGGTTTAAATTAAGCAACCTATCTTTCTACTCTTCTGATTGTAGGTGAACAATCATGATACACTTTTAACATTCGTTTGTGAATTTCTTTTGGTGCTACGCCTTCCAAAAATAACAATTTTATCACTGCGATACTCAATTTTTTCCGTTTTATAATAATACTGTGACACGGCGACAAAACCTGGTACTTTAGAAAAGTAAAGACGTGCTAAGTTAGGATGTTAGAATGTATCTCTTAATCTACCATTTTGGGAATGTGAAAAGTGATTAAATATTTTCGAGTGTCGACAAAACTTTATAACATTTTCAAAAGTAATTATTCGACGAAAGCGTCAATGGACTATAAACATATTTGGTATCTTACTGACTTATATTTTAGGTTTACTTAGTTTCATTTCTGAATATTGGTTCGTTTCTGAGATATTTATGTTAAAATGAACGTAATTAACTTGAATGAGAAATTTGTGTTATAAACTCAACAAAAGAGTTTAAATTTAATATATTGTTTATCAGTTCGGATTCTTGAGAGCAATTATGTCATATTGCTTGCCACCTGAAAGCCTAATATTAGACTATTTTTTCTCATTTTAGCAAGTTCGGACCATTGGCAGCCAATATGGCACCGCTCAGGTAACAGGAACCACAAAAGAAGCCATCAGCAGTAACAACAACAACAATATCTCCAATAATAATAATGACTAAAATGAAAGATAAAAGTCAAAAGCGGCACTTTAACACGGCGCATCCTCATCAGCAACATTAGCAGCGCCCAAAGTCATTGCGTTCAACAACGGTATCGCCACCAGCATCGCCATCGGCAACAGCCTCATCAGCGCCATTAGTGGCATGGCATTGTATTAGTAGTGGCAGCAGCGCTTTCGTTTGCGTTATCCTCCGCCGTTTTTGCTCCACTAATTGCGCATGCGCTCTAATCAATATTGGCGTCCCGCTGTTGCATGTCGATCAAAGCGTGTGGCATGCATTTTCTTAGCCTTTCCTAAATGCTGAAAGTCAGTCAGTCAGCCAGTCAGTCAGTGAGTAAGTTGAGTGCTTGTGCAGTTAGCTGGTTGGTATGCGCAACAAAAGCTGCCTTTGTGCCTCATATGACATTCCGCACAAGGTTAAAACGTTTCATTAGCGAGAACTGTTAGCAATGTTGTAATGAGTTTTACTTATATTTATTGCTGTTGTTGTAGTCCTTATATATTGTTTTGTTTGACGTCTTTTTGTTCATTATTTCTGCTGCTTAAACTGAGTTGCCCGTTTCTTGGCTGATTGGCATATTCGCTGCTCAGTCAATTGGAGTTAAGCGTTTTTCTTTTGAATGTATTTGTTGCCACTTTTTGGCTTTTTATAGGAAAATTCCAAGTGGTCATTGATTGACGAATATTTATTAATTGTGTCAGTTGTGAGAAATCTGTTAAAAATTGTAAGCATTTAAGATTACCTAGAGAACCAATTATTGTGTAATAAATTAGAAGAAGCTGGTGGGAAAAAATTCTTTGTTATTATCTTTGTAATGTGACTGTCGATTCATTAATTTTTTAAGAATAATAAAGACTTGGATGAGAAGAATGCTAAGTTTGTCGCTGAGACCAGCATTGAATGACTGGTAGAGACTTTTAAGAAAGGAAAAGCTTCAAAGGTTTGACCTTGCTGATGATGCAGCCTTTTTTGAAAAGCATTGTTTTCCCTGAGTTTAGATCCGGCTTCGGCAGATCGTTATAAATTATTTTAGCTTTGGTCAAATTCTTACATATTTTGCTTGTTTGAAGCCAGGTTCACTCCTTACCTATAATAATACCACTTGGAACGAAACGTGGGAGACTTTGAAAAAAATATACACAATAAATGAGTTAACTAAGCCCGGTTCGTCTGTCTGTATGATGTACGCGAATTGGGCCCTCGGCTTTTGACATATCTATCTGAAATTTTGCACATGTTCTACTGTCAGAAAGAAGTTACTCATTTGTCGAAACCGCTGGTGTCGGAATCCCGTAGCATTTAGTAACCTTTCAACGTGAACAATCGGAGTCGACTTCTTGAATGGAAAACTATTTTATTTTATGGAATATCTTCACGAAAATCGGCAAGAGTTATTGTCTAAACCAATTACGCAATCCCTGAAGATTTTTTTAGATCGGATCTCTGTGGAAGAGAGCTAGAGTATAGCTGCCATTCAAACTGAACGATCAAAGTTAAGTTCTTGTGGGGAAAAGTTTTTTATTCGAGAAGATATTTTCACGAAATTTGGTACAAATCTTCTAATCTACAATCCTAGAATAAGTTGTTTGGATCGTAACGATAAAACAAAATCAAGATAAAGGTCTTCATAAAAGATCTGTTTTCGGACTAACTAACTTCAATTAATATTTTCATAAGAGACAAACTAATGACTGGTTCGGAGCAGCCGAGGTTAACTTGACAATAAATTTTACATATTATAAGTGTGGTAACTCTGCTTTATTCTATATTTTAACAGAAACCTTTGAAGATCTTGGCAAACTGAAGAGATAATATTTTTAAGCGCAAGTTTTCAAATTTAAATAGTTTTGAGCCATTTACATGTTGGGTGGCAACTCTTTGCGTATTTTGTATTATTATTATTTCAATAGAGCTAACTTTTTCTTACATTCAAAAATTAACCGAATTTAACTTTATGTTTTTCATTTAATTTTTTAACCAGGTGGCAACTCGAAATTTTTTAAAATATTTTTATCTTAAGTGCGACAATTAACCGAATTTTATTTTTTGTTTGTTTTTAATTTTAATTTTTAACCAGATGGCAACTCTAAAAGTTTTAAAATGTTTTTAATTTTTTTAATGGAGTTTAAAAGTTTATTTTTAATATCTCTATTTATTATTTACTTCGACTTTTAATTTTATTCGGAGTTAAGTGGCAACTCCTCAAAATATTATTTCTTAAATAGTGTTACTTAAAACAGTTTCCATGAATAATAAAGACATTTTCGCACTCGAATTTTTATTTTAGTATTTTATATTTTGATTTATAGCCCGGTGGCAGCTCCAAAATTTATATCATTTAAAAAGTTTTGTAACAATATTTTAAATTTTTGTCAGTGAATAAATTTTTTTTTGTTTTAATACCCGTATTCCCGTATTTACAACTTACTTGGCTTTTAATTTTATTTCGAGTTAAGTGGCAACTCCACAAAATATTATTTCATAAATGGTGTTGCTTAAAACTGTTTCCATGAATAATAAAAAAATGTTTGCACTGGAATTTTTATTTTAGTATTATATTTTATATTACGATTTATAGCCCGGTGGCAACTCCAACATTTGTATAATCTAAAAAGTTGTGTAATAAAGTTTTACTAAAAGCTGTTTCGAATGCCCGTATTTTAATTTATATATGTATAGTTCTAAGCTGAATTTAGAATCAGGTGGCAACTCCATAAAATACTATTTCTTAATTAGCGTAGGTTAAACCTGTTGTATTGGCTACTAATATACATTTGCTAATTGCATGGTATGCGGATATAATTTGCAATAGATTAATTTAATAAGTGTGGCAACGTTGATTTATATTTTAAAGGCAGTCAAGGCCTAGAAAGTCTTTGAAGTGAATCTAACGTAGTTAGTGGTTGATTCGGGTTCAAATGTCTACATGATACAAATGTATGTACATAGTACATACATATGTGTATACTTGTACATATGTATGTATATGTATATACATATATGATATGTTCATAGATATGTATGTACCAATGAAATAATTTCGAAAATTTCGTTTGATTCATCCATTTATATTTATCACAAGCATTAATTCATGTCAAAATGCAAGTCTTCAATTTTCATGAATATTTTATAGAGCCCTTGGGCATTTTCCTATGACAATCAAATCTTGCGCTTTCCCAAACATTTGCCAAATTGTGATGCATAAATCTCACAAGTGTGAAAGTCCATTAAGCACTTAGCATACATGAATAGCTAAGTGTGTGTGTGTGTGTATGTGAGTCGTGTTGCACATGCGTAAAATCATTACCGAGTGACATAGTGGTGACAAAAACAAAACATCGCGCTCAAAATGATCAAGTACTCATATATGTATGTATGTATGTATATATCTCTAAAAATTTTGATATTTGAATATGTATGTGTGTGTGTGTGGGTATTTGTTTGAGCACCTGAATTTGATAGTATGTATGTATGCGTGAATATTCGCGTGCGAAACGCGATGTCTCCTTAATTTCTTTGTTGATTTATTTTATCGTCATCACTGACGCCGCGCCACGCCGCTGCTGCTGCAGTTTCCATCAGCCTTCGCCGACGTTGTCGCATATCTCGGTTGGTCACAAATGACAATTCCAATTAGGCGTTGCACATCGCCGACTTACATACATATGTATGTGCTTGTAAGCGCTGTCTTTGTGCCTGCCACTTGGCGCATATTGTATGCAGAAAATCACACACACACACACACATATGCACATTTCAGTGCAGCAATGCCATAAACTACGCGGCCATGACAGGCACTCAACTGCGGTCAATATGCGGTTTGACGCTGCGGTGCCGCATGTTGAGTGTGTTGCAAGTAAATATAGAAATATATATAAATAAACATAATTGCTGTGGCAGTGCTGACGACAGTGGCGGCCAGGTGATCCTGCTGTAAAAAAGAGTGAAAGTTTGAGCTCCGTTGAACTTAGAAAAGGAAAGAGACACATACACAGGCACACACTCGCATTTGTTTGTGTGCATATGTGTGTCGTTAAACCGAGTTCAGAAGCCAGAAATGGAAGTAAAAATATTATATTGTTATTTGCTTTTGATTTATGTTTTCATATTTCGCTTTTTATTTACTTTTTGAAAAAAATTGAAAATATCTAAAAAATTTTGGCTTTTAAAAATGCATACCCCTTCTCCATGTACATATATTCTTTAATTCTTCAAGTCTTACCACACCCCTTGCTCAAGTCTATGTTTTTCTTAGTTTACTTGGTTGTCTTAATAGCTAACTCCCCATCTTCGTCACTGCCAGCATTCGCCAGTCATCTTATTTTGGAGTCTTAGAGCCCTTGTCGATTACTCTAAATTTGTGGCAAAGCTGACGTGGGTGTGAATGTCAATAAACAGTTGGTTTAACAACACAATATGACTTTTTTCAAATTTGCTACGCATCAAGTGTCAGTATTGTCTTGATGCTAATCTTTTGTACAGTTCAGACTTCAGCACCCAGTTTGTGCTGTGAATTATCTGCCCTACGTAATTATCTTTCTTCTCTTTTATTGAAAAGTTGGAGCTGCTGAGATTTTATTTTGCAGGAACTTTTCTCTGACTTCTTTCTTGAAACACCTCCCAGTGCACCTAACACCGACTTACTACACCACTGTTTATTCCTATACGACGTCATTGAGCACCCGTATGAGCTGAAATAAGATTTTTTTCGAAGATGCATAATAGCACGTCACATTACTATTTGATTCGATGTTCATAATCATAATTTTTTTTTTACTAATTTCTTTTCCCCGTAAGCAGACCATATGATCAAATCTGACCCGGACTGGCAAACAAATACGTTTTCACATACTTCATTACAACTCTTTATTAAGTTGTTAAGCAGTCTGAATTTAAACCAATAGAAGCATGCCATGATAGTGGCATGATATTTAGTGTCTTCAGCGATTTTGGTTTCTTCGGTTTCTCTTCAATTTAAGAGCACCATTCGCTAGATAGTCGGATAGTTTCGATATCATATTCATGAAACTATGCCACGCCTTCAGATGCATTTGGATAAGACTTTTGCGACTTTTCAACTCGAATTCCAAATTTTTAATAATATCTCCCTTCCGCCTTTTTGTCTTTTGAATTGCGCGGCTATGTATAAAGCGCTACAGAGCTCGTATCTGGCAATACTATACATCTTTGAAAGGTCTTGACATAACCTACAAAACGACGCTATACATGATTAGTTTGGACATGAAGTTCTCTAACGCCGAAATTCGCGCTATTTTAAAGTTTTCCTTCGTTAAAGGCAAATCCATTAAAGAAACGTTCCGTGAGATCAATGGTGTTTTGGAGGATGGTACTCTATCACTTCGAACTGCGGAGGAATGGTTTCGACGATTCAAAGCGGTTGAAAACGACACCAAGGCTAAGCCAGCCGGCGGAAGACCTGTGACGACGAATACCGATCAAATCATGGAAAACATCGAGTTAGACCGGCATGTGGCATCTCGTGACATCACCCAGAAGATGGGAGTTAGTCACCAAACCATTTGAAACCATCTGCAGAAGGCTGGATACACAAAAAAGCTTGATGTTTGGGTGCCGCATTATTTGACGCGAAAAAACCTTCTGGACAAACAGGGGCCAAGCCGGGATTGACGGTCAGGAAGATTTTGCTGTGTGTTTGGTGGGAAAAGGAAGGGAATCATCCACTCTTGGCAGCTCCCAAATGGCCAGACGCTTAATTCTACCATTTACTGCGAACAACTGGACCGCTTGAAGCAAGCGATCGACCAGAAGCATTCAGAATTGGCCAACAGGAAGGGTGTAGTGTTCCACCAGGACAATGCCAGACCACACACTTCGTTGTTGACTCAGACGTCAGAAGCTACGGGGGCTCGGATGGAAGGTTTTATCGCATCCACCATATAGCCTGAACATAGCGCCAAGTGATTACCACCTGTTCCTGTCCATGGCGAACGCCCATGCAGGTGTAATGTTGAACTCAAAAGAGGCTTGTGAAAAGTAACTGTCCGAGTTCTTCACAATTAAGGAGGGGGCTTCTACGAAGGGGGTATTATGAAGTTGCCGTCTAGATGGAAACAGATTATAGAAGCATTGAATAAAGAGCAAACAAGCGGAAGGGAGATATTTGACAACTTTACTTTCAACAACCTTGTTGCTACAATACAGCTAGACGAGTTCTACCGATGTGAGTGTTATAACAAAATATTCGTAATGACCATGAGGGCCTGCTGAGCAGTCATTGTTGCATTGCTTTTAATTAAGACTTGTCTAGCTTTGGTAAAGAAGAACAAGCTTCAAAGTAGAAACACACCACAATCTGCACAATACACTCACACGCACACCAATCTAGACTGTCACATGATATTCATTCTTAGTTAAGAAATCATTGACTTTTTTGCAAGATTAACAGGGTTAAGCGTCGCTACAGTGGTTAAATTTTGGTAAAGTGAACTTATTTTAAATAAGTAAAGGCTTTCATATTTCTTTATGCCTGCTTGCCTTTCCTTTCCTTTCCTCCTTTGCTCTTCTGACTACCTCTTAGATTGGATTATGGTTTGATTAAGCTTAAATATTCTCTAATCCAGAGGAGGGGTTCGGACCTTAGTAACTATACTAGTTGGAGAATACCGCATTTTGCTCTTTTCCTTTCTCTTCGTGGCAATTTTTAAAAATTCTAATACCAATATTCCAAAAGCCTTACCGATCTAATTGAGATGGTGAATAAAGCTCAGAGAGGCTGTGTAGATCCGCAGCCATATTATGAAATACCTAAATTGCTGCCTGCGTTACTATGTTCCTTCTCTTTCGGCTTCCAAGCTATACCCTGGGTTAGCTTTTAGAAACTTGATTAAAAAGTCGCCCACAAAAGCTTTGAAAGCTTCAAAAGAGTTCAGCTGCCAACCACGGCGCCTCACCGGTAGCCTCATAGGCAGCCTCACAACCAGCGCAGCGTTCATCAGATTTTGACAGCAACGGACAATTAAATAGCGCACCATTATTACGTTCTAGCGGTGCAAGTCTATTAATTTCATTTGTGACAAAAGTGACCGTCATGCGACAGTAGCTTGATCAGCCACCGACACAACCGCGTGTATGTATGTATGTATGGGTGTGTGCTTGCAATTAGAAGTGTATAAAAAGTGTCTGCAACGAGTGCGCTAACTAAGCGATGCCATCGACATAACGGTGTAGGTGTTTCAAGACAAAATAAAAAGGCAACAAAAACAACAAGAGAAAGAAATGAGCTGAATTTCGCCTACTGACCGCTGCCTGCCATTCGTTGCGACTTTTTAGTTGAGCCCCGCCAGCGAATGACGCCCACTTTGGCGCATGCGCAGACGCAGGCAATGCGGGCACTCGGGCGATTGAGACTACATACAATACTTTACTGTTACTTTTTAAGTTTTTTTTTATTTTTTTATAATTATTTTTATCGCTTTGCTTAGTTTTTGCTGCCGGTCTTTGCCGGCTGAGAGCTTCTGGCGACCGACTGACACGAGCTAATTAATAGCGCGCGCGCCAAAATGCGCCACAAACTGTTGCACACCAGCAATCTAACATTCACTCATCATTGCTCAATCGTTTCTTGTATTCTTATTTCGCCATGTTTTTGGAACTGTTCTTCAGCTGTCGCTGGCTTTTGCTCGACTGGCTTTGCTCTTCGCCAGCCATCGCCGACCATTCGTCAGCCACCACTTTTGTCCATCATTAATGCGACGGTGTTGTCATTGCAGTCGTGAGTGATGTTTGTTGTTGTAGTTGTTGTTGTCTGGTTATTTATGCCTGAGTTGTTACCGCTTTGATTGACAGGAAATTATTATTGGTTTCATTACTTTTTACCGTACTGTCTAGTAGTAGAATTGCTTTTGTTTTTGGGTGAAAATATGTTGTTGTTGCTACTTCTGTTTATATGCGCATGTGTATGTGTGTGTTGAAAAATATATTTTGTTGCATATTACACAAAAATCTTCAGGCTTACATAAGCTTCGATTTATCACACGAGCGTCTCTTGTGAGTGACCAAAGCACGAAGTTATTCCGTGTTATTCTTGTTGTTGCTCTGTTTCGGTTTTTTTTTTTGGATATTCGTATTGCACGTCAAATGAGGTGTGTGTCGTTCTGCAACCCGATTGCTGAATGCCGAGTGACGAATGCTTAATTACGAAGCAAATAAATGTAGGTCAGCTGGAGAAGGGCAATCGTTTTAAACGAACGACTTTAATGACAATCACTCACCAATACAAATACACTTACGTGATTACTTGTCGTTTGTGTTGTTTTGAGAGTTTATGTGTATATGTATGTTTGTCAACTACAGTTATGCAAGATTTAATTAAAGTAATCCATTAAAATGTGGTGAGGCAAGCAAAAATAAATAAATAATATTCATTATGATTACCAAATTTGTATCGAAAATGCCTAAAAAGTTTTTGCTTCGTAAAAAA
Organism: Bactrocera neohumeralis; assembly: GCF_024586455.1. Lineage (NCBI taxonomy): Eukaryota > Metazoa > Arthropoda > Insecta > Diptera > Tephritidae > Bactrocera > Bactrocera neohumeralis. The sequence goes on from NC_065919.1 coordinate 67,983,728, forward strand.
TAACAAATTTGCTTTAGGTTGAGCCGCAGATACTTAGCTCGATTTGCTAATTTCTGAAAAATTGTGTAACTTATGTGCTGTATTAAAGTTATGGAAATAGCCTTTTATATTCATTTTAATCTATTTTCCTCTTCTTCTTATTGATTGGCGTAGAAACCGTTGACCTGGTTATAGCCGATCTAACAACAGTGCGCCAGCCGTCCTTTCTTTTCGCTGTTTGGTGCTAATTGGAGACCCTAAGTGTAGCCAAGACCTTCTCCATCTTGTCTTTCCAACGGAGTGGAGGTATTCCTCTTCCTCTGCTTATCCTAGCGGATACTGCTTTCAGCTGGACTGTTTTTGTGCATTCGGACAACATGACCAAACTAGCGCAGCCGCTGTCTCTTAACTCGCAGAACTATGTCACTGTCGTCATATATCTCATACAGCTCATCGTTCCATCGAATGTGATATTCGCCGTGGCCAACGCGCAAAGGGAGATAAATCTTTCGCAGCACCTTTCTCTCGAAAACTCGCAACGTCGACTCATCAGTTGTTGTCATCGTCCATGCCCCTCCACCATAAAGCAGTACGGAAGTAATGAGTAACTTGTAGAGTTTTGTTTTGGTTCGTCAAGAGAGGACTTTATTTCTCAATTTCCTGCTCAGTCCAAAGTAGCACCTGTTGGCAATAGTTATTCTGCGTTGATCTTCGAGGTTGATGTTTTTGTTGATGTTAATGCTGGTTCCAAGACGAAATTATCCACGACTTCGAAGTTATGATTGTCAACTGTGAGGACGGAAGATATTTCGGCTTGCCCTCATTCATTACCAGAACCACTTCCTTTGCTTCCTTACCCATTCTGGAGAAATGGTATGTCAGCAGCTGTACATTCTTATAGAAGATGGTACCTTCTATATAGTGCTGCAGTTCGAAATATGTATTTTCTTCAGCAGTAAATTGAAGAAGTTGCAACTTTAGGGAGTCGCCTTGTCTGAAACCTTGCTTCGTCCCGGCTCAGAGAGGTTATTCGAGATCCTGATGGAGCAGTTTACGCAGTTATATTAGTTTTGCGAGGATTCCAAACTCAGACATGGTGACATAAAGGCAGCTCCTTTTCGTGCTGTCGAAAGCAGCTTTGAAATAGATGAAGACCTCTTCTATGCGTGTCGATTCTCTTTTCACGGGTCTTTTCCAATATTTGGCGCATTTGTTGATTTTCCATGCATGATAGCCACATTGATAAGCGTTAGTTTATTGAAGGGTAGTTGGCGCAGATTGCGTGGTCTCCATTTTTGTGGATTGGGCATAGCACACTTAAATTCCAATTGTCGGACATGATTTCGTCTGATCATATTTTGCAAAGAAGCTAATGCATGCTCCTAATGATTTCTTCGCCGCCGTATTTGAATAGCTTTGCCGGCCCCCGCCGCTTTGTTGTTCTTCAGATGGGTAATCGCTATTTGAACTTCTTCATGGTAGGGCAATGGAACGTCTGCTCCATCGTTATCGATTGGGGAATCGATTTCGCTTTCTTATGGCGTTGCACTTTCACTGCCATTCATCAAGCTCGAGAAATGTTCCCTCCATAATTTTAGTATGCTCTGGGCATCGGTCACTAGATCACCTCTGGGGTTTCTACGAGTCTATGCTCCGGTCTTGAAATCTTCTGTTAGTCAAGCTCTTCATACTCACGAATTTCGGCCTCGCTCTTTTTATACTCTGAACAGGGTATATTAAGTTTGTCACGAAGTTTGTAACACCCAGAAGGAAACGTCGGAGACCCTATAAAGTATATACATATATAAATGATCAGTATGTTAAGCTGAGTCGATTTAGCCATGTCCGTCTGTCTGTCTGTATATATACGAACTAGTCTCTCAGTTTTTAAGATATCGTTTTGAAATTTTGTAAACGTCATTTTCTCTTCAAGAAGCTGCTCATTTGTCGGAACGGCCGATATCGGAGCACTATAACATATAGCTGCCATACAAACTGAACGATCGGAATCAAGTTCTTGTATGAAAAGCTTTCACATTTGATAATGTATCTTCACAAAAACTGGCACAGGTTATTTTTTAAGATAATAATGTAATATACAAAGAAATTGTTCAGATCGGCTTATTATAGCATATAGCTGCCATACAAACTGAACAATCGGAAAAAAGTTCTTCTATGGAAAACTTTTGCATTTGACAAGATATATTCACGAAATTTGGTATAAATTATTTTCTAAAGCAACAATGTAATCTCCGAAGAAATTGTTCAGATCGGATTACTATAGCATATAGCTTCCATACAAACTGAACACATAGTTACTAAAAGAAATGTACCTGTGAAGGGTATATTAGCTTCGGTGCAGCCGAAGTTAACGTTTTTTCTTCTTCTGTCTACAAATGCGTCTCGCTTCCCTCTTCAACTTTCGTTATCTATCCCATGCCGCACGTGTTCTGGTCGATCGTAACGTTGCGAGGTAGGCAGTTTGTTTTCTATTCGCTGCGACACGGACCTCCTCATCGTAACAGCTGTTCTTTTGCATTTTCCGAAATCTTATACCATTTTACACTATAATAATTAATAATACCAAAAATATTAAAAAGTTAATTTAAATATAATTGTAGTTGAAATTCCCAACTCTAGTTTGTGTTTGGTTACTGATTTATATTATCTTGAGAAAAGTCTATATAAACACAATCTACTTGAAATCGAGCGGAGAAGGCAGACATTCAATAATCACTGAAAACAGCTAAATTTGACACATTAAAGCGACCAGAGACAAACCGATGCTGATTGACGTTAATGATTGATTTAACTGCAAAAAATAGCTTGGTTTTAACAGAGCGTTCAAAAGTAATGGAAATGGTAGAGAGTTCAAAAATTTGTAATTGGAGACTGCATCCTGTAGGGATAATTAATGTCAATTTCCAGTCTGAAATAAAGTCACCGGAGACAGAGACATATTGAAGAGAAGCTTGAGAGGACAAACCCGGACGCGATATGTTTGTTATATGGAGGCGAAGTCAAGTTTTCTCTCCATATCCATCTATCCATTTTAAGCACAACAAGACACTTTTATCAATTAAACACGCTCTTTCATTTTCAGAGAGATAACATATTAGACGATATATGCGGTATAAAGTCACTTGGAAGTTCGAAAATCGTTGTGTTGGGTATATGGGAGCTAAGCGAAGTATTGACACATTTGCGGTGAAAAGTCAAGTATAGGTACTGGAGTCCAAATATTCGGTACCTAGGTTCTTGAATAGTTTTTGTTGCATTTACACAATTTGTGGTCATAAGGTGGCTTACGTCAAAGGTATTATACGTGCAAAGTTTTATCGCGCTATATTAATTGCTTGTGTGAAAGAATCAAATGAAATTGTGTTATTGATTTTAAAATGGAATCTAAGTCAATGTGGTCCCTTATGAATAAGGAATATTATGTTTTTATGAGTAATAAAATGTGTTAATCATATGTAAACAAGCTAAAACCTAATTATGGCTAATTGAAAACCAATTTAGTAGATTTTTCGAATATTTTGCTGAATAATTGAAAATAAAATGGCAATTATACCTGTGTTTAGTGAATAGATAATGCTTTTAGAGCTAATGTAACTAGCGTGTGCTACAATTTCGTCATGCTGTACTCTAATTTTCCAACGGAGAAAATGATGTCTTCGCTGCCTTTCTTTTTTGGATTCATTTTCTACCAATATTGAAATTTTAACGAGAAAAATAATGTAAATATTTCGAAAGTACTGCCAAAAAATAGTCAAAACTGCAGCACAACGAATTCCCACTCCAATTTCAAGCAGAAACAATAATAACTAAATCAGAGCAGCGCTAATTGCATTAATGGAACTAATTGCTTGCAAAAGGTAGAAAGAAAGAAGAAATAAAAAAAGATTGCAGCTTCTTTACTACCAAATAGTGAACCGAAGAAGCGCTTTTGTAGAATGCAAAATGTGGCAAAATTTATGCACAAATCCCAATTGAAACGTCAAACTAAGCGGCCAAACCGGGCGCTTGCTGCTGCTTCTTCCTTTCACCGCCTTACGTGATTCTATGCGCATTTATGCGGCAATTGGATCGCGTATTTCGGTGTGAGTGTGTGTGTTTGCAACTGCGTATGCATAACGGCTGTCACCGGAGCCATGCACTCCCGCCCGACAAGTGGCCGCGTCCAATGGGAAATCATCGACGTTCTGCTATCCGAACACAACAATACGAGTAATAATAACATCAGCTAAATCAAAAGCAAAAAACTGGCTGCAATGCGGCGAGTTCAGCAAAACTTCAATATTTACATACACGCATACATATGTATGTACATATGTGCAAACGAACATGCCTGGTCGCATATGCATACGCTAAATAGCCACACGCCAAGTTGTGGTGCGGCATCTGCGCATGCGCGCCGGCGGAGTACGAGGACGCGATTGCACACGACTGCCACTACTGGCCTACATAAGTCATGCGCAATTTTGACTCCATTAAAGAAGGCGGAACGCCGCCGCAGCGCACAGACCGAACTGACAAAAATGAAATACAACCCAACAAACACACCGACATACACTCACACACTCACACATTGGTGCACATGTGCGGGCGTTTATGCGCCGTCTGCCTTTTGCAAAATTCCACCGTGCACTGCAATGCCTGCGTTCCATAGCGGTATGAGCCGGTCGCCGGGCTACCTGTTCGGCCGTCGTTGGCCGGTAGCGGCGCGGACGTTTTGTAGGCGTCTTTAGCTTAGTCACTGGAGTGTGGCAACGGCGCTTGGCGCAGGCGCATCCACGTATGCTTTTTTATGGTCAAGCTGCGGCCGCACGTACGCTCCGTTACCGGTCGAAGCGGCACCGCGCCACAAACATAAACTGTGAGTTGTGTTTGTGTAGTGCAACAGACGGATGAGCAGGGAATTTCGCTGATTTGAGCTCCAGGGTGTGTGTGTGTGTAAGTGTATGCGTTTGTGCCGCAATCAATGTTCCGACAGAGTGACTTAATAAATCGCTTGCAAATAGAGAAGAATGTCAGAAGCACATTGCGGTTCGTTCGTCTGGTCGCGTAGCTCGCCGCTCGGTCGAATGCTGCAGCTGGTCGGCATAATGTGAATGCACGATTGCTTGGCCGTTTGTTTACGCGGTTATGTGGGTCGTGCATTGCGTCTAGTCCGGTGCTTTGGTGCAACGTTCTATTGGTCGGTATGCAAACAAAGAAAGAGGATCAAACTTGCATCTCTAGAAGATGCTGTTCGCAGACAGCAGAAATTAATTTAATTACTCTAAATCTTCATTATAAGGCAGAGGCATCGTATAATTACTTAAAATTGGATTTTGAAACTGTGAGTCCTAAACTTTTATATCTGTCTTCGAAAAAAACTACCATATATATTCTGGACGGAAAAGTCTATAATCTGTAATCTATAACTTATAATCCATAATCTATATCTATAACCTATAATCTATAATTTATTATTTGTAATCTGTATTCTATAATTTATAATCTATAAACTATAATCTAACATCTATAATCTGTAAAATGTAATCTATAATCCATAATCTATAATCTATAATCGATAATCTATAATCTATAATTTATAATCTATAATCTATAATATATAATCTATAATCTATAACCTATTACCTATAATTACTATCTATAATATATACTTTATAATCTGTAATCTATAATCCATAATTTATTATCTATAATCTATGATCTATAACCTATGATCTATAATCTATAATCTATAATCGATAATCTATAATCTATAATCTATAATCTATAATCTATAATCTATAATCTATAATATATAATATAATCTATAATCTATGATCTATAACCTATAATCTATAATTTATTATTTGCAATCTGTATTCTATAATCTATAATTTATAATATATAATCTATAAAATTTAATCCATAATCCATAATCTATAATCTATGATCTATAACCTATTACCTATAATTAGTATCTATAATATATACTTTATAATCTGTAATCTATAATCTATAATCCATAATTTATTATCTATAATCTATGATCTATAATATGATCTATAATCTATAATCGATAATCTATAATCTATAATCTATAATCTATAATCTATAATCTATAATCTATAATCTATAATCTATAATCTATAATCTATGATCTATAACCTATAATCTATAATTTATTATTTGCAATCTGTATTCTCTAATCTATAATTTATAATCTATAAAATATAAAATTTAATCCATAATCCATAATCTATGATCTATAATCCATAATCTATAATATATGATCTATAACCTGTAACCTATAATTTCTATCTATAATCTGTAATCTATACTCTATAAAGACAATCTATATCTTTATAATCTGACATATTTTCTATAATGTATATTTTAATAACTAATTTGTGTGACATACTCATATTTCTACACATAATCATATTTCCACTCATACTCGTACTCATACTTCGTAATGACACACATACATACATACGTAATGACATTTCCAATTTCATTCATACTCATATTTATACTCACGCTTAAACTCATTTTCATACACCTACATACTCATATTTCTATTCATTCATAAAACTCAAAATATTATTTGCTTTCAGTCATTCAGTCATAAAGGCTCGGTCGCTGCATACCGCCACCCCTCAGCACCAACACTACAAACAAAACAAAAAAAAAGAAACACAGCACAAACTGAAAGTCTGTTGGCGCTGTAGCCTTGGTCTTCTGCCTGATTATTGATTGTAGTGAAATGTTCTCGGTCCACTAACTGGCTCTGACCTACTGAACTGGTCTGCACGGGCCACATTAGCGGGCAAGCAAACAGTATCGTCGCAGTGTCGCGTCGTCATCGCCATCGCCACCGCCACGACCATGGCCTTAGCCAGAGACATCGCCATCACTCGCTGTTGTTGTTGTTGTTATTGTCTCTTGCTGCCTTTGATTGGTGGCAACAGTCAGCATTTTGACGTTGAAGGCCCTGGCCGATAGTTTCATCAATGTCGCCTTGCTGCCTTCGTTGCATTAAAAGTCCGGCATGCCGCTGCAATCTTGATTGTTGTTATTGCTATTGTTGTTCACATTTTGCATGTCAACAGCGGCAAGCGCTGCCGCAACAACAACAAGCACGTTGACATGTTGCTGCTGTTGTTGTTGCTGTAAGTAGCCGTTCTTTTTGACTTCAACTCTTTGCATGCAGTATCTTTCAGATATTTATAATGAATTTGCCTCATGCCGCATTTTGTTGTTTCTGCCATGCCGCTGACTGCGTGGGAATTCGTGACCGAGACACAAATCGTAATCTTCTGCCAACAAACAAGACGAATTAGTTACCATTGTTGAGGTAATCATCATTGTTAGTTTGGTTGCTGTTGTTGTTGCTTACTTCCTGTTGTACTTGTTCTCGCTATGGAACATGGAGTGATGGAAATTTGCATAGGCAGCGGTTGTTTTTGTTGCTTGTTGTTGCATGCGACTAGGCTTTTTACCCTTGTCAACTGCAATTTTCGTTATTGTTGTTGTACTTCGAGTGTTCCATAAAAGTAGTTTGTTGTTGATTATCTCTGGTTTCGGTACAGCGCTATTCTAGTTTAACTGACAATATATTTATTACACTGAGAAAAATATTTGAATAAAAAGTTATGCAAAATAATTTAAAAAATTAAAAAGTGGTCAAATCGGATGTAGATTCTAGATTACAGACTATTGATTATAAATTAAAGATTATGTATAATGGTTTACTGATTAAATATTATAGATTATGGATTATAGATTACAGATTATATATTAAAGATTATAGATTATAGATTACAGATTATCGATTATAGATTATAGATTACAGATTATAGATTATCGATTATTATAATTATAGATTATAGATTAAAGATTACAGATTATGGATTAAAGATTATAGATTATTGATTATAGATTATAGATTAAAGATTAAATATAATAAATTATAGATTATAGGTTATACATCATAGTAATAGATTATTTATTGTATATTATAGCTTACAGATTATAGAATATAGAATGCAAATAATAATTTATAAATTATTTAATCCAAATAGACTAAAACTAGAGTGGAATCCACAAATTTGGTACAAAATTACATCAGAAATATTTCTCTTAGTGTACCGTCAACAGCAACACCACCGACTGTTCACCGACATCGAATGACGAGTTTAACTCGCCGATTTCGTCACAATGCCAGGTATTTGCAACTGCAATTATTGTTGTTGTCTTGCGCTGTTGCAACTTAATTTTATGCTATTTTCGGTTGCAACAAACAACTCGTATACATATAGCCTTACTGTGCAGACGCTGCTGTCGCGGCGTTGATAAGGCACTATATGCCCAAGCCATGTTCAGTCGGCGGCAGTTGGAGGTGTAACAGCAGTTAATGCTGTAAAAGGAGACGGGTGGGTGGAGATGGCTTGTCACACGCTTTATTTGATGCGCGCTTGATTAAAGCGTCAATGTGGCACTGTGTGTGTGTGGGTGTATGTGTGTACTTAATATGAGTCGGGTTTCACATTACGTGATACCATAAATCGCGTTAACGAGTTGAAGGCGGTTAAAGCTAGAAAAGTGCCGGTTGCTGCATGGCAGGCAGATTTGTGGCAGATGGCAGGCAAATGTGGCGTGGAAGATGGCGCTGCAGATGTTAAGTAATGGTGCCTTAGATGTACTTACAAGTTTTTTGCTTTGTTTTGCTGGCCTGCCTTTGCATTTGTTCGTTGCTTTGTGTGAAATTCGCCTTATCTAACCGCTAAGAAGCTTCTTAAAGCCATACAGTCACGCACACACACGCATAGATGCTCATGATTTGTTGTGTGTTATTTTATGGTTAGTCCTAGTACACTGACTAACACATTTATATTACGTTTTTTATGGAGGAGTACACGAACGTTGATGCTTATCAGTTGGCGCAGCGCCGAGTTCGTTGCAAAAGTCTTTCGTGTTTTCGCATTTTCTAATTTACAAGCAGTTCTTGGCGATTACAATTCTGTTCACGCTTTTTGTCGCTCACCGACAGTTGCATTTGGTTACTTACACGCACGCACCCACACATAAATATATGTACATATTTATGCTTTTGGCTTAACGTAAAGAAATGTAACGCTCTTAGCTTGGAATATCAACAGAGAGTAGCAATCTTAGTCATGTCGGGCGATTTTATACCCAATGCATTAGTTACTTCTTAAAAAAATAATGAAATAAAATAATGAAATAAAGTTTATGTTTAAGTTTAAGTTTAAGTTTAAGTTTTTTTTTTTTTTTTTTTGTCTTTAAGTAGGAGGAAGCATCGAAGCCGAAGTGCGGGACTTTAACCCGCTAAACCTAACCTACTCCCAACTCAAGACTCTCCCACGGAACCACCAGATAAGGTATTACTTCATGGGAGTGACAAGACATTTTACGTCTCCTCTATAGCACGGACGGACTGGCGCCTATTCCGCTGTACCTGTGCTTTCCACTTCTCAGAGGACTGACACATAAGTGCAGTCAAACTTTCCACCATTAAACTACCACCTAGTGCTGTTTCTAACTTTTCCCTTATTTTTTGAAACCGAGGACAATAGAAAAGCACGTGTTCAGAGTCTTCTATTGACTTTAAGTACACATCGAACAATACGGACTGACATCATTTTAAAATTTGTATCGGTAGCCTCTGAAGCACCCATGCCTACCTAATATTTGGGTGAGGTGGAAATCCAGGTCCCCATGTTGTCTACTTATCCACGTGTGGATGTCAGGTATGAGTCTTAAGTTTAAGTTTAAGTTTAAGTTTAAGTTTAAGTTTAAGTTTAAGTTTAAGTTTAAGTTTAAGTTTAAGTTTAAGTTTAAGTTTAAGTTTAAGTTTAAGTTTAAGTTTAAGTTTAAGTTTAAGTTTAAGTTTATGTTTAAGTTTAAGTTTAAGTTTAAGTTTAAGTTTAAGTTTAAGTTTAAGTTTAAGTTTAAGTTTAAGTTTAAGTTTAAGTTTAAGTTTAAGTTTAAGTTTAAGTTTAAGTTTAAGTTTAAGTTTAAGTTTAAGTTTAAGTTTCAGTTTAAGTTTAAGTTTAAGTTTAAGTTTAAGTTTAAGTTTAACTTTAACTTTAATAACTCTTATCTCTTACGAAATAACTTCGACAGAAACTCGCTCTGGGTATAACTTCGACACAGTTGCAACTTCCTTTCATTGTTGTGATTATCTCAATTGGTAACTTGCGCATTTTGTGAGTAAAATTTATAATTTATTTCGCATTTGAATGCTAATACCTTAAGAGGCACTTTAATGCTGCACTTCTCGTCGGCTACCGCGAAAAGCAAAAAAATATGCAACTGAAGCACTAGAATGAGAACAAGTAAGCGCTTTGTCATGCTCTTTGAATGCAAATTTTACTGCTTAAATCAGCGCTGAGACAATGTAAAATATTCTGCATACTTCTTAAGCACTCCTGAAATTTAATTTGAAATTTTTAGGTTAGAAACATAAAAGCTAATTGTTTATTAGTAGACAGAGACGGGAAAATTGCAAACAATTGGCAATTATTGCTGTTGGACTTTGAAGATATGCATACAATGTCTTTGTAGCTGTAAAAGTTCTGTAGGTAGTAAAATAAAAGTCTAAATAAATTAAAGTTTAATTATGGGCTTTTTGAAAATCTAATTTATTATTATAGATAAAATAATAACTGCAAACGTGATTGATTGAAGCAAACTTATAAATTATAGTATTGGTATCTCGCTCTGTTAAGCTTTCTACCATTATCCTTTTCTATATCACTATCTCCATCTCTATCTCTCCCAGTTTCTAATTGTAATTGTATCTATTAATCTAGCTATCGCTTATATTCATTTCGCTCTAACTCCCTCTTAGTTTTTTTCTCCAATTTCTCTTGATAATTCACATATTAGACTTTTTGCCTAAAATGTACTTAAATATCGATTCCCACCATAAACGACGGCTCTTTTACCAGTAGCAATGTACTCTTTCCTATTATCATCTTTTCCTCTATACCAAAAAATAATGCATATCTTCACCGTTAATTTCATATCAAAATATGTTTCTTTATTTTTTTCTCCCATTGGAAGCTTCCTTTTTGTCGTATAATTAAATTATCCGTACTTTTACTAGACACCTACCGTAGCGGCGGCGGACTCGCTGGCGCTTACTTTCCCAAACTCACACTAAAAACGAAAGGATGTCGAATGGTTGACAGATATTTATGCCACAAAGACAGCATCAAATGCATAATCGAAGCTTTTTGCTTGCCATTGAACTCAAGGTCATTTTATAATTTTTATATTTTTTGTTTGATTTATTAATTTACTATCTTTTATACTATAAATGATAAAAAATGTTTTTGATGTTGTTTTTAGGTATTTAGGTAGTTTTATTTCTAGCTAGCTCTGTGTAAGTTGGGATCAAACTTAATTAAGCATTATGTGTCACTTTCTAAGCTTCTGTGACGGCATACAAATCCATTATGCATACTCAATGCTAAAAATTTTGACTGTGAATAATAATTCCAATAAATGCTGAAATTAAAGGACAATAACTGATCCGATTGCGGTGCGTTTATTGATAAAAGAAAGAGCCTTTGAAAGTTTGTTGCAGTAAAATATTTTCGTAATCAACAAATGTGAGTAATTTTTAGTTGTAAAGAGTGATCCATTTCGAAGTTCCAAACTTTTTTAAAGAAAAAAACACAGAAATTTCAAATCTAGAAGAGAATGTTTATTATCATTTGAAAAAATACTCTTTGACATTTTTTTTGAAGATTATCTCTTTCAAATGTTGTTCGCGGCTACGTCTCTGATGATATATCCGTTGAGTCCAATTTTCGAGATATAGACTTTAGATTTTACATATTCCAACAGGAAAAAGTATAGCGATATGATATCATACGTTCTTGGTGGCCAATCGACAGGCACAAATCCTGAAATTATCTGCTAATCGGAGACTTCTCTCAATAAATCCATTGCTGGATGCGACGTGTGGGAAATGGCGCCATCTTCTTGAAAGCAAATATCACTGAGGTCACGAGCTTTAATTTCTGGCATTAAATAATCGGTTATCATTGCGCGATACCGTCGCCATTGATGATTACATTTTCACCGTCATCATTTTTGAAGAAATATGGACCGATGATTCCACCGACCCACAAACTACACAAAACCTTTTTTTTTCTGGATAAACTGACAGATCTTGAATCTCTTCAGGTTGCTCTTCGTCCCAAATGGGTCAATTTGGCTTGTTTACATACCTATTGATCTAGAAATGAGCCTCATCGCTGAACAGCATTGAAAACAGTACTTCCACTTAGATCCCAAGTTATTTACATACTCTATACCAAAAAGATACGCAACTTGTTTCATATTGACGATTCCATTCTAATTGGAAAACTGGAATGATCACCTTTGCTCGCTGTCCAAATCTTTCACAATGATTTGTGTGCTTAGTTGACAGTTTGACTAACAATAGTCTATGTATTGCATAACCAACCTTTCCAGAAAGATACAAATTCTTACTCTAATTATTGATTGCATTTACAAATTCCACATAGAACGAAGTCTGCCAAATGTTACTTAACTTTTAATGGAAAAAAATCCCCTCACAGTTGAAATATTAATTACAAGTGAATATCGATTCTATAAAGGCGTTTCTTTTGCCAGTTAATTAATCATGCCACTTACAAGAAAGTACTGCTTTTCAAATAACCACTTATTTCATAATTACAATTTTCACTGTCTTCTGCCTTCCACATCTTCCACTTTCTTCAACGCATTACATAATTGTGTTACCTGGAGCGTCCTTAGCGCTATTATGGTTGCATGCATCGTTGCATATACAAAAATAGAAAATGCAGCATATGTATGTAGCTCGTTGCATGAGTGCCTTCAATCGCACCGACTTCGAAGCTCGCCCTCAAGGTTAGCATACTTCCCCGCAGGCAACCTTGGGGTTTAATTTTTTTATTCTTCAAATTAGCGTTTTCAAATTAATGTGCGGACATTTTGAACTTTGATTTGTGCCGCATTTTATCGATTAGTGACATTCAAATGTAGTTTTATTATTTATATGAATGATTGTCGACTTCCTCATAATAGTTAATAAGGCCCTCCGGCGAATTTTTGAAGGCAATTTACTCTTCTCTTTGAAATTGTTTTGAAATTTTTCATTGAGTAAAAGCCGCATTCTATTTTTGTGATGTTTCCTAAGGTCAAAAAACTTTAATTGTTGAATGAAAGTGTTAAAAACTACTCTTTCCAATACTTCTTTCTTCTTCTTTCTCCAAAAAATGTATCATACATATTCACAGAATATTTATTTGATATTAAGGTATTTACTAACTCGTTCTATTGTTGAGTATGGTTCTGGTACAATGGCGGATCGAGAGTAGAATTTTAGGGGGGTCATTTTGTACTTGATTTGAGAAATGCGTAACTATAGACTGTGATTTTTTTGAGACATATTTCAGCATTTATTTTACAGCATAAAATCAATACGGTGTTCATTTTTTCAATCTTTCTATTACTTCTTTTGGTTTCACAGCAATATCGTAGTTTATGTTGAGAAGTGCAAAGCTGTTCAATCTTTTCTGGAGCATCGTTGGTCTGAGACAAGTTTTGATTCGAAGCAGAGAAGAAAAGAATTTGTTAGTGGCTGGCAAAGTGCAAAGCACGTGAAATAGAGTATAAATCGTCGGATATATATTCTTGTCGCAAGGGCTGAGGGTGCCTAAGGCAGAATATAGTCATAGTCAGTTGCATCTTTCTTTGTTATTGCCAAAGCGCAACTTCTGCTTTGAGTTTTAATTTTTGCAGTTCTGTGTTTTCTGGCACGATTTTATATATTATTTATTATATTTTTCTTCTAGGTTAAGGTTAAATTTTGCTAACAGCTGACTCATATTGAAACTTTTAAGAACTTCATCTGAAAACCGTGTTTTTAAATCTTGCATGACTGTGTCAATGAGTGGAATGTATGCAGAAATCCAATAGAAGTCTTTACAGCTTTGAGATGGGTGATTGTTTCGATGACTCTGACGACCACATATTCTGGGTTTTTTTACTTCAACATCTAATTTTTCATCCATCTGTGTGACAATTGAAAAAATTTCTTTAAAGCGATGATCACCATGCATTTTTCGTGTGTTTAATGTTGTTATGACGTTTGATGCTTTTGGAAGGTCGATTGATTCATTCTGCAGAATCACACTAAGTGGCTGGGTCAGCGACAAAACAACGCTGAGACAGAAAATTCCAACAGCAAACTCTAATTTGCACTGTGCGGTGACCAGATTCGACGCTTTTATTGCAGTCGTTCTATTCTTCGATTGTCGAGTTGTGAGGGTCTTATGAATAATTATATAAGAGTTTTAGGTATCACAAGTATCCAGCGTTCTAAACTCTCCAAGTGGAATCCCTGTTAAGATCGATCTCTTGAGCTAACGTTACCCTCATCTCTATCTATATCCGATCAATGTTCAAGGCTCTGAGAGAAAAATTAACCTAGAGCCTTGATCCAGGACTCAAGATATATTTGATAAATCATACTCTTCGAGAAAATGTACAATTAGTTAAGGTTAGTTCGTTAATTTAAAAATTATGGCGACTATTTCTCAATCTTAAGATATTTCCAACATCTATTTCTCCGAAAAAAAAGTTGATAAACAATTCAAAAATGTTCTTTGTCAAAATCGCGTAGTAAAATAAATATTTATTTTGAAAGCTTTAGTATTGTATCAAAAGCCGATGGAATGAGCAAAAGTCATGATCACAGTCCGATCACAGAATTCCTATTGGTACTCCATAGAAGAGACTATAGGAAAATGATCGGAATACTAACTGGTCACTGTCTGGTGGCGACACACGCTGACTTGGCGCTGACAGTTCGAGAAGACTGCAGGTAATGTCTAGAGCAAGGCACCAGGGAAACAAATTTGGCTACTGCCAATGCTTTGTTCTCAAATATTTTAGTTCTCTAAACGGTTGACATACATATATTTTGCCTCAAAAGTAGATAGATAGATAGATGGAGAGAGATATAGAGTATACTTTTTAAGCACATTTCAACTATATGCCCCCTCGTGCTGGTCATTTAAAATCTTTCTAAAAAAAAGCTTTTGAAGGAAGGCTTATGATACAAAAATTATATTCTCTGTTTGGATGTTGTCCAGGGGCACTTATACTAATATTTCATTGAAGAATTTTAACCTGACTAGTGATGCTTGGTCTTTCTTCCAAATGCATCTCAAAAAATCATTTGTACAAACGATCAGCGGTTTCGACCTCAGACTTAGACTAAGACTTAGTTCAAAAGCGAAAATTTATTCTGCAAGTTTTCGGTAAACTATATATTTACGGAATAAAAAACTGAGAGTTGGAGCATTTGTAGAATTGAAACTAGTTTAGTGAGCATTTCTGTGAAACTAAAGACCTCCACACTTTGTCTAGTCGCACTCGGTTGGCACGGCTTAAGATACATATGTATTTATTACACTATAAAAATCACTACTAAGTACAGGTTGGCACATAAATAAATGCCAAATAAACCGTTTTGTTTGCGCAACTAACAGTTAGCCATTGTTTAGCCCGCTGAAAACAAAAAACTCCCCCTTTGGCCGAAGGCAAAACGGAATTAAAACGCAAAAAAAACTCAGACAAATTAAATACATTTTATTCGTGTGTGTGTGTGTGAGTGTGTGCTGAGCGAGAGTATAGAACTAGAGTGTGTTGTAATGTATGTGGCAACTAGAATGGCAAAACAAAAGTTCATTGCGCCGCAGTTGCGAGCATAGTTGTTGGATTGTTCTTGAAAAGAATGCCTTCCGAGGTAATTAATTTACCTTGCCATCAGCGCAACGCAGCGGCCGTAACTCATTGAAAGATATGCCGCCGCAACCGCCGACGCTGCCACAGCAACTTGCTGCCACACAGTGGCACATAGAGATGATCGGCGGCAGCGGCGGTGGTGGCAGCGCTGTCGATGGCGGCAAATGGCTGCGAATTAATCTGAGCACACACACACACTCACATACAGATATCAGCACGCATGTTAATGGGAATACAGATGCAATTAAGAAATTGACATACGCACACACAAGCAGAGAATTAAGTCTCCTATGCGTGTGTGTGCGTATGTGTATGAAGATCTGCTGGCAGATAAGGTTGTGGGTAGGCGCAATGACCTTTGCAGCGCTTGAGTGCAATAAATTAATTCGAATTTGGCGACAATAACAAATGCAGCAACAGGAGCAACAACAACAATAACAAATACAGTGACAACAACAAAAATGCTAAATACAGTTGCAACAAATGCAAAAAATCATTGACAACGAAAAAAAAACAACAGCGATAACAACAACAACAGCAACAACAACCGAAAGTATAAAGGCAACAACATTTACCACAACAACAATGGTAACAACGAAAAAAAACAGTAATATAATAACAACAACAATAGTAACAAAAACAACACCAACAACAACCGAAAGTATAAAAGCCACAACATTTACAACAACAACAATAGTAACAACGAAAAATAACAGTAATAATAACAACAACAACAATAGTAAAAACAACAAATACAACAGCTACAATAATATCAGTAATAACAACAACAAAAACAATTAACACATTAACAGAAGCAACAACAACAACATAAATTGAAAGAGAAAAAACAAGAAAAACAAGAAAAGCAACAAAATCGTAGACAACGAAAAATACAGAACAACACTGATAACAACAACAACACAACAAAAACAAAAGCAGTAACAAAACGACCAGAACAATTGCAACAACAACAAAAACAAAAGCATTAACAAAACAGCCAGAATAATTGCAACAACAACAAAAACAACTAAAGCTTATAAAAAATAATATCAACAACAACAAAAACAATAAAGTTTTATAGCGTTGAAAACTGCATTTGAATATGCAACATTTCATTTCATTTTATTTTTTAATTTTTGTTGCACTAAATTTGCAGTGAAAAATTGCTCCCAATGCTAGCGGTACAAATAAATTACTTGTATTTTCTTCCTTTTCGGATTCGAAACTATTGTCTTCAAGTGCATGGCGTTGTTTTTTTTGCTTCTTATTTGCGCCTGTTTCGTGCTCATGGCGTGTCAAAAGCAAATCGGCCAAACACTCCACACTGCTGGCTGCCGCATGCAACGCTGGTCGTTAGCACCACTGCGAGCAAATAAAACAGTTGTGCGATGCAAATTTTTTTCCAGGGCAAATGAGCCGCAAGCGGAATTCCGTGCCCTTTATGCAATTGAATGCCTCGCTGTATTGCTATTGTTGTTGTTGTTGTTTTCTCTTAACTTTTCGCTAATTTGCGCATTGCACTGCATTGTTGCAAATATTTGTGGTCACACTGTCGCGCACAAACACACATTCAGCGGCGCATTTATTTGGCGCACCGTCTGCGGCTTTGTGTGCAACACCTCTCACTGGGCTGCAGCATACCAAAGAATACAATTTTTTTGTTTTTTTTTAGTTCTGTTCTTCGCATGCAAATTCTTGGCGCACTTCCTTAAAGCGCGCCACACCAGATGCTAGATTAGGCGCCTAAAATTGTATTTGGCAACGCAAGCTTTTGTTTGCTGCTCCGTTGATTTTCTTCCCAAATTGCGTTTGTTGGTGTTGTTGTGTCGCCTTAGTCCGTTGTTTGGTGTGTATTTGGCCCTCACCGGCTGGTGAATTGAATTCTTCCTCCGTGTAGTGGCAGTTCTATTGTGTATTTACTTTAATCTTTCCGTTGTTGTTATTGTTGCGTTGCTACTTTGGTGGCTTTGGTGGCATTTATTCGCTGTGCTGTGTGCTCCAACTTACATATTGTTCGTAAACATTTGTTTCGATATTTTTGTGCGCAAAATTTTGTGTACTTCGCGAAAAAATGTTAGCAATCTGTAAAAGAGTAACGGGCTCGAAAATTTTAAGAAATTTACTATGGTTCCAGCACTGACAAAAGAATATTCTATACTTATATCGATTATTTAAACAATTTTGGGTTTTTGTATTGATTCTCAGTAGGTTTGGTTTGGTGAGAGGTCTGGTTCTTCACGTTAGTCCTCTGCTTACTAAAAGCAGCTCTAGCAGAATTGATCAGTCCGTAGATAAGCAAAAGCTTGTAATATATAATAATAAGCAATTTTTCCAGTCCTCGAAACAGTTTTCATATGCACTTTTTGTGATGGCCTTCAATTCCTGCGGCGAATTCGTTTTTATTTCTTCGATCGACCGAAAACGGGCTCCACGGAACGGAAATTTCAGTTTAAGGAACAAGAAAAAATCACACTGCGCCAAATCTGGTGGATGCCATAGTTTATCGATGGTATTAATTGCTGTTTTGGCTTTAAATTCGGTCACAATCGTGGCTCGATGCGATGGTGCATTCTAAAATCCGTTAATTCTTCCTCCACAATTCCGGCCATTTTCGAAAGATGTCCTCACGTCCTCACTACGGCTAAATGGAACTCCTTATGGACCGTTTGTCCTCCGGAAAAAAATCATGATACACCAAAACAGGAATATCGAGAGAAACTATGAGCATTACCCTGATTTCTGAGTGGCTTTGATGTGTTTTTTTTTTTTTTTAGTTTCGGCTTCTTTTTCCGATGATTACTTTGCATGTTAAACTCATAAACCCATGTCTTATCGGCACTTTAATGCTCTCCATGAATGTGGGATCGGAATCCGCACGATTAAGCATGTCCAAGGAGACCTGTTTATGGTACACGTTTTGAAAAAAAATTCAGCTTTATCTGGACAAGTCGAGCAAGAACGCGTTTCATACCCAAAATATCCACCTAAATTATTCGAATGGACTCGGGAGAGATATCGAGCTCTCTTCCCATATTTCTAGCACTTGCCTGACAATTCTCAAGCACCATATTCTTCACTTTTTTAATATTTTCATCAGTTGAAGAGGTCGAAGGTCGTCCAGAGCGAGGCTTGTCTTCAACGATCTCTAGACCGTCTTTGAATACTTTGTATCACGTTTATCTGCTTAATGCTTGCTTTTTATTATTGATGTAGAACCCTTCGGCCATGTTGCGGGGTCAATTGTTGTATTATGGATCCCATAAGACTATTTGGTTGAACCGCTAAATTTCGCTATTTCGCTTTCACCTAAATGCACAGCTTAATAAGAATAAACAGCTCATAAATTAGCGTAACTGCAGGAGAGAATACTAAAATTGGAGTTCTCCATTTTTTGGCATCTTTATCCGCATAGTTTGGCCGCATTATATTCTTGAGGTATTGCCTTGTTTAGAATTTCTTTATGAAAAGACCTACATTTACGAATGGTGACCGTTATCGCGCAATGATAACGGATTGCTTGATACCTGAAATTGAAGCTCGTGATCTCGGCGACAGTTGGTTTAAACAAGAGGGCACCACTTCCCACACTTCGCATCAATCAATCAACTTATTGAGAGAATTCTTCGGTGAGCAGTTAAATTCACGTTTTGCGCCGTTCGATTGGCCACAAAGATAGTGTTATATCGCACCGTTAAACTCTTATCTCCCGTGGAGGAAATGTGAAGTCTAAAGTCTATGCGGACAATCCCGCTTCGATTCAGGCCTTGGAGCAAACCATCACGCGTGTCATTCGCTAGTTATTAGTCGAAATGCTCGAACGAGTCATAAAAAACGGAGTCAACGAATGAACCATCTGATACATAGCCGCGGCCAATATTTGAAAGAGATAACCCTCGAAAAATAAATACCAAGGATGTCTTTTCGAATGACACAAAAAAAATCATTAAATTTCAAATTTCTCTGTTTTTTTTTTAAAAAACTTTAATCAAAATCTGCTTTGACTTTCTAAAGCTTTAAAAAAAAACTTTTATTTTTCTAACTGTACAAGTACAATATTGAATTGTAGCTATATACCATATAACCCAATATATATTTGCATCTGTGTGTACGTTTTTGCCCATTGCATGGCCGATCCCAACGCATAGTGTTTGCCTTCGAAAATCCGCTGAGTCGAGCCGAGTCGTAAGCAATCGCTTGAATTTTGTGTCTTTGTTGCAAGAATGAAGCTGGAATTTTGTTCGATAAAATCTTTAATTTAACCCAAAGCAAAAGCGCTTTTATTTCGGCTGGTTTACAGCTAAATTCGCGAATTCGTTTCTTCATTTTTGCTCGCTTACCAAACTGTTTTGCCTTTTTCCTTAGTTTTGTGAGTTCATTTGTTTCGGCTTCAGCCGTTTTTCGTTGCCAAAAAACGCAAATAAAATGAAATGTTTAGTTGAGCCTAACTGCAATAAAATTGTGCACATATTTGGTCAATAGCAAAATAAAAGGTATGGAAAAATTCGCAAGTTGAGTGGAGGAAAGGAAATTTAGAAAAAAATTTACAAATAAAGTGCTCAAAAAACGGTAAATCAACGCCTTTTCTGTCGAATGTCTGGTGCGGTTTACATTTTAATTAGCGACTGACACTCAACTACTGACCGCTGGTGTAAGATTCGAAATTCGAAAGTAATGCGTAAGTATATGTAGTGCTTTGTTTATACTTTATTCGTACATATGAGCTTGTACTGAGCTTCTTGTGTTGAACTGTAGAACCGTAGTGATTAGTATTTACTGACGCGGAAATTGTGCGAGGGTCTCATTTTTGGCATCCGTTATTAAGTTCCTGTAAATTATTATTAAGGAAGTCGCTCTTTTTTTAAGACGATAGAAGTTTTTTATTTTTCTATGGTATAATGAAGCGCAAAGACTCGTTGGCGAGAAAATCAGGAAATCAATATACAAGTATTTAATCACGAAAATCGTAACATGCACAATTAGAGGTGTCGTTGAAAGAATCTGCGTCCAGAGTATAAACAATACAATCAGTCTACTTTTAGAAATTGAGTGAGAACGGTGGTGCTTCATGAACCTTAATGTAAACTTATCGGTTTTAATCATGAGCATGAGTAAGAAGGAGAAGCATCAGCAAGGCCACCCTTTTCAAGTTGTTAGATTAAAAACCTTTTCGAAGTCGCCTAGTAAACGAGGAGGTAAAATCATCTTCTCCTCTCCGTAATGACAGTGTCGATTTTATGAGAGGAAAGTTGATATAACAACTTGTATCTCAAAGGTTGAGACATCAAGGCAAACTAGTTGGAGCCGAAAGCAAGCGCCTTGATAGATTCATATCATTCATACTGTGCGTTAATAACCCTGGATGTGAAGAATGCGTTCAATTCCGCAAAGTGGGCAAATATAATAAAATCTCTATTTGAAATACGCACTCCTTATTATCTCATAAATTAGTATTGTAATGAGTTACTTTAAAAATAGGAGATTGTTATTCGGCACGGATGAGAGCACTCAGAGCTACACTATCTCCACTGAAGTACCGCATGGCACGGTTTTTGGCCCACAACTATGGAACATGATGTACGACGGGGTGCTAAGAATACATCAACCAAAAAATGTGAAAAACGATCGCATATGCAAATGAGCTTCGGATCATATGCAATGACTGCATAAATGGCTTGCGTCGACGGTTTTCTATCATAAGTTTAGAGAATATTTCACAACCACAGTTGAAGCACCTTGGTGCAATAGTGGCTTCAAGCCTCATTTCAAGGAGCGCTTGGAAAATATGACATGTAAAGAAAATAAATTATATAATGCTTTATCTAGAATGATGGCAAGTAAAGGTTATGTGCGTTTCAGATGACAATTTTTAATAGCTAAGGTAGTGAGATCAGAGAGGAGGCAATCAAAAGCATCGCTATGTGTCAGCAACGGTGGCAAATTTCATGCAAAAGACGGTGGAATCACAAACTGATTTCAGACATACAAACGTGGATTGATAGAGAACATGGAGACTTCGATTTCCACCTGACCCAAAAAGTCAGTGGCCATGCGTGCTTTAGAAGCTACCTATACAAATATCGTCATCACTTTAGTCCATATTTTCCGACCTGTACAATGCGTCTATAAGACTCTAAACACGAACTCTATCATTGCCCTCGGTTTTAAAGTATAAGGGAAAAGCTGAAAACCACACTTGGAGGTAGTCTCACGGTGGAAAATTTGACTGCACTTATGTACATATGTGCGAGTCCTCTGTAAAATGGAAAGATTTCAGCGAAGCGACAGCTCTAATGACAAGATTGACTCATTTACAACAACTTAGGCGTCAGTCAGTCCATACAATAGAGGAGACTTAAATGTCTTCTTTGTCCAGTGGTCCCATGGGAGAGACATAAGATGGGAATGAGTCAATTTTAGCGGGTTCATGACCCGCACTCGACTTTTGAAACTTCCTCGTACTAAAAAAAAATATACATAAGTTGTTAATACAGGAGTATTGTTGAATTGATCAGGTCACATAGAAAGATCTGTAATAATTGTATCGTTACGGCTGAGTGTAACTTTGGAGTGAGTAAAAAATCCCTTGACCAAAATTAATATTTCGTTTGAAGCCTTTCGGACGAATACTAGATCCTTATAGATATATACAGCATTTGCTGGGAATATCTTTAGAAACAAACTTTATGCTGAAAATTGTTAGATGTTTATACGTCTTCATATAAGCATGACTTGATTTAAGATAAACCTCATTCTCATACCAAGATTAATTACTGTTTCTAACACTTCAGAGTTCTTTTAACATATTATTGGCCATCAACCCTCTGTAATGTTATAATTGCTATTTATATTTCATTGCCCCTGGATATTTTGGATTCCTAGGCCATTCAGTCACAGGATATCTTATCATCTATACATTTGATATATATATTTTTATGCTGATTATCCCTGATTTGGCTGGTTTGACTTAATAACACTCAAAAGAGGTGTGCCAAATCTGGATTGCTGTAAAGATAAGCTATTGTTATGAATGCTTTTGAAATTAATCGATCGCCTTCGTTGACTTCATAGAAGTCTCTGATATTGACCATCGCATCCATCATGTTTAATCTTCCTTTGCTTATTGCTAATATTAGGATTTATATATGTATGATTTTGTATGAGCCCTATGAACCCTACGTACTTACAACACGATACTTTGCCGATCTAACCGTTAATCTCCAATTAGCCGTTTGAATTCACGCAGCTCATTACGGTTACATAAGATGACCGGTTCGCATTTGCCCAATTTGCACTCTTCGCAAGCACCGAAAACACCAGTTAATAATGTACTTAGCAATCTCAGCAACAATGCCGTTATTATTCCACACTCGCTGGGAAAGAAACACACGCATTTATACACACACACTCGCTTACACAGCGGCTAATGCTTCGGCCACAATTATAGTCGGGCGAAAATTGCAGCGCGAAAAGGACCTAACCCGCATGTGGAAGCGCGAAGCTGAAAATAAGCAAGTTACCTTGGCAAAAGCAGAAAGATGCTTAATAAGCTTGCCTTGAGTGCTTGAAGTCGCCATTGGAAGTGCGAAGGCAGCAGAAACTGTGAGTTGGATAATTTTCTCACCATTTCACCCCAATTTGAACTCGAGCGGCACAGGTGCTGGCCACCAATTGACCGCATGCCAACGCCATTACACGAACACACCCATTAACACACACATAAACTACACCTGAGTGGCTATGCGTGTGTGTGTGTGCAGCAGTTGCGGTAAACAATAATACGCTAGTTGGGCGCAGTCGAGTAGCAGCGAAACGGTAACAAACAACAGTTTTTTCCTATTACTGATTGCAACGGCGAAGCGGCAGTGGGCAACCGTTGCCAATGCGTTGCCAAAATCATTCGTCACTGTGTGCTAGAGTGCTGAACGAGTGTCGGAAAATTGTTCAATGGAGAATTTTTCTAAAAATATGATACCCTAGGTGATTGCCTTTATCTGACGGAACTGTTGTGAAGATTACATCTTGCCTTCTTTCATTCAGTGATATATTCAATCTTATGACATGAATCCCGATCAGAAAGTTTCTAATAAGAACTCCTATTACCATTGAAATGTGAACCTTGTTGAGAGTGACGAGACTTTGTAGTGATGAGGAAGTTTAAAGCAGGAGCTGATGGAAATTGCCCGACAGTGTGCTCTTCCACCAATAGTCCCCGCAAGCTTTGATCCATCCATAAAAAAGCTCACCGACCTTCTCCTACAGCAAGTCCTTACCTTCTATGCGCACACCGAAGTTATGTGAGCTAAGAAACAACTGTCAGGACCAGGTTCGGCTCCTTGTAATCCAAGTATTTTGGAATGATATTAAAGTGTGTAAGGACTCACCTGGCCGCTTGACACTCGCCGTATAGTCTTTTCCAGCATCTTACAGCATATAAGAATTCCGTAAGACGTCCTGTTTAGGATGAGCTCTAGGTACTTAATTCTGTCACCCGCCGAGAATGTGTTTCCCCCGCTAGTGATCGAAGTACCTCAGGGATTTTGAAATTCCTAGTGAATATAACCAGTTCGTTCTTGCTACGATTTATGCAGACGCTGTTTTCAGCAGCCGAGTTGCTTAGCTCATACAAGGTATTTAGAAATTTCCCCTTAACCATGCATTGTCCTAGTTAATCTCATGGCAGCCAACTTTCTTTCCCAGAAGATCATTAACAACCATGATTCAGGGAAATCGCACAAGTGGCTTCCGACACACAATCTCTCTAAAAACTTCAATCAGACTTCCGTTGTTGTTATTGTAACGCTTATCCAGTTCCCGTTGGGGTGGTAAGGTTCAGATAAGTTGTCATCGAGGTCAACCACCGGTAGGCCCAGAAAAAGTGCTGTTTCGACGGGCTTGGACAATAGGAAGATAAATTTCAGCGTTTAACTGCATCTAGGCGACCATTTTCACTGCGGCGTAGTTAAGGACCGCCGCAGAGTAGTTTTTGGTGATGCCATGATCTGGACGTTTATGACGCTAAATGCTGTGCAGTTTACGGAAGCAATGCTGATCATTTGAGAGACTTAGGTGGTGACAGAAAGTCAGATCTCAAGTGTATTATATGCGTCAAAGGAGAGTTATAGGCGGTATCTCTTTTGATTCCCAGGCTTCACTAGTGGAACCACTCAATATTTCACACATCGGGTATTTGAAAAATGATCAGCGACAGTGTGAAACCTTTGTGAGAAAGTTAACTGCTGTCGGGCCTAGCTGCTTCATCATCAGCATGTTTATTCCATTAGGACCTATGGATTTTGAGGACTTTGATTAACTGATCACACTCCGAAGCTCCTCAACGGTGAAAGTAGGTGGTGGGCAGTATTTTGACTTTTTGGCAAGCCGTCGGTTAACACATCGTTTGGCTTTGGCTTCCGAAGGATGCAGTGTGGATTTCCGGCTAAAATAGCTCGCGCACTTCTTCGGTTCCGAAGAGGCATGGCCACTGAAGTGAATTCAACTGCCACTCTGCAGGTCTTAAGGCCAATATTTCGACTATTACATGCACCATTCGATTAGAGAAAGCTAAAGCTGTGCTAGCACAAGGTCGAATATGTAATTTTTCACCATTTCACCACACTGTGCCATTCTCCGGTAGTTATAACGAATGGAATTCACGCAGCCGCCAACTCAACTCCGCTGTCATAGCATTTGCTTATATTATTTGCATATGCCACTGTCGGTGTTGATGTTTGTGGCGTTGTTGTTGTGGTTGCTTGTTGGTGGAACCCTTTAAATAACTACTGGAGCTGAAATTATTCGAAGTGCATGAATGTAACTGTAAAAATGCGGCTTAATTTGTTGTGAATGCAGCCAGCGATGCCAGATTGAAGATGAAGAAATGCAAATTGAAAATCACGGCAAACAACAACAACCAGCTGGCGAATAGATGAATGACGGACAAGCGGGCCTGTTGTATATGCGGCAAATAGGAGTATGTGCATATGTATGTTTGTGTGTTTGTATGCGTGTGTGTGTGTGCTGTGTGGGTATGGACCGAAAGGCACGCGCAAACCAGCTAAATCACAATTCCAGTGACCATTGTGGAAAAATTGTAAAACTAATTTGAAAAAAAATGAGGAAAACGGCAAAATATTCCAAGCAAAGAAGTTATTACGCGTCGCAGTAATAAGAACAACAACAATAACGAAATGAAAATGAATATGCAGACGAATGGCAAAATTGTAAGACACACATACACACGCATACTTATATAAACATGAGAGAAGTGCGAAGCGATGAGCTTTGAGCGAAGTGCTGCCAACTAAGCTCACATCTATATGTGTGTGTGTGTGTGCGTTGTGTTGGCAGCAGCTGTGGTTTGAGGCGATTTCGGCAAATAGACAGATGAGATCAGTGCACAAGATGTACGAATGGACACTTAAATCAACTAAAAGTAACACTAAATTTGTTTTAGATAAAGCCATTTAAGTTTACAAGCCACCAGCTGTGTACGTATGCGTGTGCGTGTGTATGTGTCTGTGCCTATTTGTATGTGTGCGCTTACAATTACATAGCATGCTGTGTGATATAACAGTTAGCATGGCATTAGTGGCATGCCGCGACTGCGAGTAATAATATATATTGCAATATATACATATGTACATATACATACATATATATACATATTTACATGTATATACTTATACATAAGTAAGTATGCTTGTAAATTTGCGCATCTCACAGTTGTTAGCCACTCACCAGTGGTCAGCTAGCCAGTTAGACTAGGAATGTTTGTTGCACGCCGAGCAACGGCAGTAGCTACAAGTACAACAACAACCACAACAACACAAGAACAGGTGTTTGGCAACTAACATGATCAACAGTAACAAGAACAGCATCAACAACAACAACTACAATGACTACAACGAGAGCACAACAAAAATTTCAACAGTAACAAAACAACAACAATAAGAACAATGGCAAGCAGTTGAAAACTCGTCGTAAACAATCAGCCAGATCTTAACGATTTTAGTATGTCTGTAAATATGTATGCGTGCGTGTGTGTGTGTGTTGGGATGTACGGCTGATTGGCAACAGGGCATTGGCATTGGTAGTAACAGCAACAACAACAATAACAACATTGCGACCAACAAACGCTGCGAGCGTAGAAGTTGGTAGTGAACGGCAGGCATGGCACGGTTAGTACTTGTTGTTGTTGTTTTTTTTTTGTTGTTGCAGCAACGGCAAATTATGACGTGGCGGCGGGTAACGCGCTTTCATGCCACAACACACCTACACAAACACACACATGTACATACTCCAGCAATGTCGATATCAAATATATATGTAAATACATACATACATATGTTTTAACTTTTTTTTCCAGTAATTTAATATTTTTTCCTTTATTTATCATTCTCTTTGAGTGTATGCGCGTATATATGTATGTGTGTGTGTGTTGGTTGGTGTGTCTCGCGAAAAGTGACAGGAAGTGTCCCGGTGTGATGGCTTCCAGCGCTGGCGGTGATACTAAATCATAAACTATTCACTTCAGTTAACACGATATTTTGCAATAAAATGTTTAGAATTCGCTTGCATTTGTCGGAAATTAGCCGCTAGCGCGGCAGCGTAGTCATTTAGCAGTCGGGCATGTGGCAAAATACCCACACACACGCACGCACACACACACAAACATGTAGACGAAGCGTTATTCAAAATAATTGAATGTGTCAAGGCGCGATGTTGGCTCGAATGAACAGCTGTAACTGGCTGTAAAAAATGTTATGTTTACTGTTAATTACATAATTCATCACCTACGTGCGAGCGTTTGTGTGTATGAGTTTATGAATGACACTTGAAAAATGACACCTGGTTTCGGACATCTGTGAGTCGCATTTTTTAATGAGAATTGCTTCTAATTGCTGTAGGCTTTACTTGACTGTTTCTGAAATATTTATTTATTTCTTTTTTTTTTTTGTTTTAAGAATAACATGTTAATTTGTTTACCGTTAGCCGAGTAATGGACTGACCAACTGCAATCAACGGCAATGCTATCACCTCTGGAATGTGGAGCTAATCTAAAGCACATAATAGCAAAAATTTAATAATAACGGATCTACTTTTCCGACATTTGAAAATTTTGAAAATGTTCTTACCAAAATTACAGTTCGGTTTGGATGGCGCATAGCGCGCTGAATCCAACATTTGGTCAACAAAATTCGGAAATAAATCGGTGGATAAGTCGAGCAAGCATGGATCGTTTGCGTCTACGTTTACTTTAGCGGATAATGGGAGTCCTCGGAGACGTCGAGCAGTGCTGCAGTGGTGTAGAATTTTGATGAAAAATTAGCCCGAATGGGTCTACCTGCCATTGCGCGACACAAATGATGCAGGATCTTAGCCAGATTTTGTGTGCAGGATCTTAG
This sequence comes from Bactrocera neohumeralis, assembly GCF_024586455.1. Classification (NCBI taxonomy): domain Eukaryota; kingdom Metazoa; phylum Arthropoda; class Insecta; order Diptera; family Tephritidae; genus Bactrocera; species Bactrocera neohumeralis. The sequence goes on from NC_065919.1 coordinate 68,011,945, forward strand.
TTGGCAGGCTTACAAAATCGAGGCTGTGTGAAGTCGCTTGTCTACATAGGTAAGTTCGAGATGACTGATGCCTTGGAAGATAATATGCGGTTAGTATTGTTAACATACGACCATTTTGCTGCAAAAGAGTGGTAGAAAATTGATGGTCTCAGTTGGAATTTATGCGAGCCAGCCACTTGTCTCTTGCCTAAAATAATTATTCCTCAATAGCGAGCCTTTATCTTTATAAGAAAGCTAAGTTCTTGATAAAAGCAATTAAATAAATCCTCACATATAACCTTAAACACCATACTTTGGGACAAATTTTTTTTGGGTTTGGAGCAACGACTCTTGAAGTACCTGAGGAAATTGTACTTCCATCAAATATCTCTCGTTATCATCCTTATTCTCTCTGTCTTTTCCTCTATATCCCCTCTTGCTGTCGATCTAATAGAGATAATGGTTTAGACAATAAGTCAAAAATAGCTAATTTGATTCATGAGCTTCAATTTCATACAGAAATTCGCCATTCACCAAGTACCAGTCGAATTGCTCGATCGAGCTTTTAAAGATTGAACTCAACGGATGGATCATCTGTGCCTAGCCACCGCCAACATTTGAAAGAGCATATTTTCAAAAAATAAATAACAAAGAATATTCTTCAGAATGAATTGTAAACATTCGCCATTAATTTTGAAATTTCTTTGTTTTTTCTTTAAAAAAGTTGGGAACCTTGAAATGGATCATTCTTTATAAGTACTATATGTCAAATAATGTCTAGCACCAAAATTTGCTTGAAATTGGTCGAGTATTTTCTGAGATATAGAATTTCAGCTAATAGTGGAATGCCACGCCTTATTTTTTATAAACTTTTGAATCGTAAGTGTAAGTAATGAGTTCTTTTAATAATGGGTTGTCAAAAAAGTCTTGCGGTATTTTTATTGAATTTTTTTTTTTTATTGAAATTGAAATGAATTTTTGATGACTCATGCCCAGCTCTTGACCGATGCTACGGCTGCTTCTATGCCGGTCTCTTTCGACCAATTCAGCGCTTTTATCGCAATTTTCGACGACAGGCCTTCCGGAGCGTGGCGCATCTTCGACCATCTCTACACCAGAACGAAAACGTTGAAACCATCGTTGTGCGATGGAAATGGAAACTGTATCTGGCCCATAAACTGCACAAATTTTATTGGCGGCTTGAGATGCATTTTTGCCTTTATCGTAGTAGTACTGTAAAATATGCCGTATTTTCTCTTTATTTTGCTCCGATGTTTGCGACGCTATAACTCACGAACGACAATCAATCAAACACGTCTTAGCGCGTGAAATGAGCTTTCCAAAAAGTTATAGCATGACCCGATGCGGCGAATAAAACTAGAACTACGCGCTTTCAGCGCCAACTATCGACAATACCGCAAGACTTTTTTGACAACCAATATATCTACTTTTCCCAAACTTTTCTGAAATTCACAAAGTAATACGATGGAGAAGTTACTTGTTGCTTAAATCCCGAACCTTGCTTAAAATCATAAAAAACCTCCATCCATTTTTTTTAGAAATTATTCACATGCAGTGCTCAAAGTCCGACTTCGGTAGCTAAGATGCAGACTGAGAATTTTCACTCTTCCAAATTTTCAGTTAATATTAATCATAATAATTGAGTTTTAGTTTCACGGACTTCTTTATTAGCAGAGAGAGAGGTAGAGAGATGTATGCATTTGATTTCGAAAACATTTCTTTGAAACAAAAGTGGCGTTTGGGCTGAACCTCAAATTTGAAATTTTTTTATCTACCAGTTAATAATAACATATACATTCAAATTTCTGCATTCAACAGACTTACCATTCACCACACCTGAAGCATCTTCTCTCAAAATAACATTGCGTGCCGCATCTCGACACATCAAAATAAAAACAACCGTCGAGATGATTTTATAATAGCCACAGATGTCATTACACTGATAAGGTGTAATTAGTGATAATTACAATAGCAAAAACAAATCCAAAAATACAACAAATACACTAAAACGTATGCAATTGACTACAGCGGCAAATATGATTACTTAATTAAGCGAGTAAATGGTCGCCGAGTTCCGAATTCCTAAGCTGACGAGATTTCCCATTGTCTGTTGGGTGGAGGCATTGGGTTACTCGCTTTACTGCTGATTTGCTTGTTTGTTGTGATTACATTTTTGCTGCTTAAACAGCTCCAGCAACAACGGTCGCAATGTGTAATGTCAACAACAAAACGTTAACATGGCGTTAGTGTCACCAACAGCAACAACAGCGTTAGCTCGCTAACAGTTTAATTAAGTTATTTTTAGAACCGAACACCGTTAGTCCAACTAGTTGTACCTGTGACCCACTATGAAAGAGAAAAAATAATATTTTTTTGTTTTTCTCTAGTTTTTTTTTGTGTTTTTTTTTGGTTTTTGGTTTGTACGCACGCTGCGTGTGAAGCTGTTGGGACGCGTGGAGTAAACTGCAGGGAATCTGCGATTTTAAGTAAACTTTTAATGTCTAATTAGGTTCACTTAAAGTAAATAAAAACAATATTTAAAGCACATAAAAGCCTAGGGGGCGTGCTTAAATGATTGAGCTGCTGCTTGGGCTCATAGGCGTATTTAGGTAGTGTTCTACAAACTTTTTTTAGCCGACATTTTTAAATATCTGTAGAGTAAATTTTATAATTCCAGCTGAAATGTCTTAACAGTGAAGCGTTTTCTCTACAAAGCAGCTAGTACTAGAAAAGGTAGGTAGGTAGAGTGTACATCTAACACACATAGACCTTAAGACGACCAATTGTGAGACCACCGGAACTAAAATCCTTTACGTCTATATATATTACTCTTTGAATCACTCTCTGCTCGTGATGAAGTTTATCCATACACAAAATTTTATTTGTGCAATAACCAAGACATATTCACGAAATCCTCAGCCAATAGTGGCGATTCTTTATACAAAGTCGTATAGAGTAGGAAGTTACTAAGTATTTTAGAATGTCCCTTATTACACACGCCTAAAAGGAAGGATTCTCCAGTCAAAGTGCAAAGTTTACTGCAAGTTGCTTATAGAACAAATCTGTGGACAGTAGACAAATAAACTGTTGACTTATAGCAGTCTCACATCAAAGGCTGTTCTGACCTTTTCATTGGGAGTTTTTTTTAAGTCACGGGTGCCAAAACCAACGCACAACCCTGGGGAAAGTTGATTCGCCTTCTCACTTTAGTTTGCTTTCAAACGGATGTGTTTTGGCTACTCGGTGGATACTTGTTCTTAGACCGGAAGCCGTGATCAGCTTAAGCCATATGTAAAAGAATCATTTCTGGCCACTCCCAAGTGAATGGCGCTCAGAGAACTTTACTCACTTCGGTGAATTTTTACACAGGGCTGTATCCTCCTTCTAAAGAGTCAGAATATAGTTTTGAAATACTCGTGATTCGAGATTAATAATAACTTTACCGAATCGATTACGAGATTCAGTCGGCAGCATGCTCGAGGTTGGTTTGGTTAGAGAGCTAGTCTTGAAATTGTTGGAAAATGCAAAATATTTATACCCGTAGAAGGTTGAAATCTATTCGAAATGGAAGATAAAATAACAAAAATAAAATGAAAAATAATTTCCGGCGATCTAAGGTCGGAAATAGGAAGGAGAGGGAAATAGTTGAATTTGTAGAGGTTAAAACGGTTTAACTCGATTTCTCGCAATACTACGCGTCTTATAGAAAAAAAAAATTATATAGCAAAGTTGTAAGTAATGAAAAGATCTACAAATTTAGTTCTAATAAATTTTTCACATAACTTCAAAATCTGTAAAAAAAATCAAATAAATAAAAAAAAATATTTTCTTTCACAAAATATTGTGTGAATTTTCTCTTTTGGAAGCCACACACACACACTTTTTTTTTTGTTTTGTATGAAAATATTTATGCTTTCACCTTCATGTTGACTTAATATCGTAAAGGACTCTAATTTTCAGTCGAAAATTCTCACATCAATTGTGATGTAAATATAGTAAATAAATATCAAGTAATCGAAAAAGGCTCTTCGTATTTCAGTAGATGTCGTTGCAGTCGTATATATCTCCAGTGCTACCAATTACATTGTGTCATACCATACAGTGTTGAAAAGATGAGATTTTAAGCTTCATTTAACCAAAAACCAAAATTCAGGGAAGTTGAAAGATGAGTGAAAATAATAAAAAAATTCGATATATTTTGAAATTTTTGTATAAAAAATTGAAGTTTACGGAGACGATGCTGTATCCGTTCGTGTTGCACAACAATGGTTCGCTCGCTTCCGTTTATTTATTAGTATAAATATAAAAAAGTAATTTGAAGTTTGATTAGAAATACGAAAAGACTTCTTCGACTACCCAATATGACCACCTTTCTCTTCTTCTTATGGCATATTACACCACGAAGGAGATGTTCCTATTTTTTTGGTTCAAACATAAAAATTACAAATAAGCCACTAAGTAAAGTCACCACAATTACATAATATTATATGAAGCAATATTTCTTGCTGACTAGTATAAGACCCACCATTTGCTCGCGGGCTCACGCATCAAGAAATGTACACACCTGTTGAGTATTATGACAGTTTGAATGACTCCTCGCGATTTGTACGTCACGTCGACGCTTTCAAATACCGTTTTCTGATGTGTGAATTAGAGAATTAGGCAGCTCTTTTGCTGTCATTCAATCGACACTTTACCACACCGAATTGGGTTAGCGGCTTTCATGCGAAGTAGAGAGTACCGCTATTAATGAAATTTGCATATTGATGTTTGATTTCGGCTTAGATTTGTTTGTGGAATTATTTTCGTATTTCCTGGTTCGCGGCAGATAAAAGCAACGCTGGCGTTCTATGCGCTGCCTTGCGTGTTCTCGGCCCGAAAGTGAGCGGAACAAACGCTGTGTATATTTGTATGTATGTATGTTTGCGTATGCAAAGTATATGTAATGCCGAAATTCTGTGCGGTCTTACCCTTTCCCAGCTATTTAGACGCTTTCGGGAAGCGTTTACGGCCTTTTGTTGCTAACGTGCAGCTTGTGAGCGCTGCTTACACGCATTTGTGGCGGTTGTTGTTGTTTTATGAATACTTACTAATTTTTGTTGTAGTGGAGGCATTGGAACGCGCCGACTACTTTCCGATTTTCGGTAATTGCTGGTTATGGACAACACGCAAGCGGCTGAAAATGGTAGAATACCTTCAATGCGCTGCCGCACAGACGCGCTGCCCGTCCCTCCGTCCACCCGGCAGATGGGCAGTGACCGGCGCAGCGCTTCACTGTGGCACACGACGCGCTGCGGCTTGCAAAGATGGGTGTTTTGCGCCCCACCAATTTCGTTGGGCTGGTCCACATGCAAATAAAGAACAGTAAATTTACGAAACTGTTATTTGTAATACACCGATATTAAAGTAGCAAGCACCAAAAAACGAGAATAAGAGCATGAAGCGCACGTCAAAATTTATTCACCAAAGATAAGCCAATAATAATAGGGCTAAATGCCTAGCAGTGCCCTGCCCTCGCGGTGAAGGTGCGTGCGCGTGCGCATGCGCTTGCGTTTCGGCTACATTTGGCAGTATGGTAGGCCTGCATTTGGGGGTTGGACCCCACACGCAAATGAAAGCAACTTTATTCATATTTATGCAACATTCTATTTAATTAATGGATATCAGTGCAAAGTATGAACCCGGACCTAAAGGCTTTCCCACACACGCTTTTCGCGAAAATGATTTTTTATTATTCTTTCGTTGCTTTTCTGCCGAGTTACGGCTTGTAATTCAATAGCTTCGATCCCATTCTTTTAATTCTTATCTGTGTAAGCCACCTGTGTGCCGCCCTAAAATCAATTAATGAAATAAATTAAAAGTTTTTTAATTCTTCGGGTATTTAAATTTCTACCTTTTATGCTGCTTAAAGTTATTGCCTTTTGTTTTGACCCACAATTTATTAAATTTTCTTCCTTTCTCCTTTTGTATTTTTTTAATTTTAATTCTTTCATTTCCAAAAGTTCAATGATTCGTGGCACTTCAGCCGTTAATCCGAAAAAATTGGATTGTTCGGTCCTTCAACTATGCGAATGTAATGTCGGTAGAATACTAAATGTGTGTTTACAGCACCACAGCTATAATAAACTTCACAAATATAACGGGCTTTTCAATATGAGCGCTACAAAAGTACAAAAATGGTATGGGATATCAATGAAGTTCTTTATTCCTGCGAAAGCACAGGTACATTCGATGCCACCGGGCACGCTTGCTCAAGTCCATACATAAGGCTGAACCCAATTTTCGACATTTTTCAAGCATAAATCGGCCGATACTGCTGCAATTTGACGCTCGATATTCGTACGTTCATTAGTCGACGCTGGCTTCTTGGCATAGATCATAGACTTGACGTAGCTCTACAGAAAATAGTCTAACGGCGTCAAATCGCACGCCCGCCGCCAATTGACTGGGCTTCACGTAAGAGAACACGTTCACCAAACTTGGTTTTCATTAATTCGATTGTTACATTTGCTGTGTGCCTTGTGGCGCTGTCCTGTTGAAACCACATATTGTCCAAGTCCATATCATCCAATTCGAACCAAAAATATTCGGTTATCATTAAGCGGTAGCGATTTCCATTTACAATAACGTGTCGGTCTTGATCATCACGGAAGAAGTATGGCTCAATGATGCAGCCGGCCCATAAACCACACCAAACCATAATGGTTTCGGGATGCATTGAAGACACATGGAGTACGTGCGTGTTACTGCTTACCAATCTTATTTTGGTTATTGACGAAGCCATTCAGCCAGAAATGAGCCTAATCGCCGAAGGTGATTTTTCGAAGAAAAACCGGATCATTTTCAAGTTTTTGCTCAGTCCAATTCACGAACATGTGACAATACTGGTGGTCAAGCGGTTTCAGTTCTTGCGTCAATTTGACTTTGTAAGGTTGTAGGCCAAGCTTTTTACGCCACAACGATGTCACAGAGATGTCCAACGCTTGAGAACGACGTGCGGGAGACTGATTTGGGTATTACTCAATTGATGCGCTAGCAGTGAAAATATTCTTGTCACTAGGGGCACTTCTTTGTCTCAAAGCGGTTCAAAAATGAAGGTTATCTTGACAGTTTGCTTCGATTATCGAGGTGTGGTGGCCGTGACGTGGCCGAGGTAGATTACTTTGAGGTGGACGACATAGATTTTGAAGAAAAAGTTAAGAATGAAGAAAGAAATAAAAAAAGTTAAGAAATGATAAATAAAATCTTACTATTTTTTGCTCATGGTAGCATAGTACATACTTCATAAATTCTCCGACATCCGAGTAGTCATCAGAACTGAATCCGTAAGCTTCGTCGTTAAAACTTTTAAAAGACAGAAATTTGAAAAATATTTTCTTACATTAACGAAAATAATCCTATTAATATTAATATGAAAAAGTATTTTTTGAAATTTGAGCTAGGTCAAGCAAGCGTTTTTAGCAATTGCTTTTATATTTCGGGACTAGAAAACATAACTATTAATCACCGAAAATCGCTTATTGTTTTTCAAGTTATTCTACGTTAACATTTATACACTTTTCCGTGAGTTTCAACCAATTTTCGCAGCACTTTAGCCACTCTGATTGAGGTATCTCCAAAATATACGATGTGAATGCATCAACCGCCTCTTCAGGGGCCGAAAAACGATTATCTCTTAGTTAATGTTTTATGTAAGGCAATAAAAGGAAGTCATTGGAAGCCAATTCAGGACTATACGGTGGATGCTTTAATAAATCGATGTTTTGAGTGCTCAAAAATGCAGTTATTTCAGTCGATCTGTGAGAGTTCGCATTGTCGTGGTGAAGAGTAATCCATCTTCGGATGTTGATTTTCTTGAGTTCTTGAAAGACAACTGGCACACAAATAGTTGGGTCTAAGTGTTAAGCTATTCTGTGATGTTCCAGCGGTAAGGTTGTGATTTGTCCAGTTTTTCCAAAAAAAAAAAACAGGCTGGAAGTGCTTCGTGCGCGAACAACTTATGTTTGATACGACTCATCGTGAAACACCCATACAGTCGACTGCTGTTTACTTTCGTGTTCGTACGCCTAAATTCATGATTCATCACCTATCATTATGTCGTAAAGGTGTTTCAAAATTCCAGTGTCGTATTTTTTAGTATTTCTCTCGACCAATCGACACAAGCCGTCTTTTGAGCGTTTGGCAAATTCTGTGGGTTCCAACGTAAACAAATTTTTTACAATCAAATTTTCATGAAATATAGAATGTATGCTGGTTCCACTAATGATTATAGTGTCTGAATCTCACGATAGGTTCCATTTTTCTATATCAGTTTTGCTCAGAATCAATAGTTTCCGGTTCAGGAACTGGTTTTGAGAGAACCGTTAAGGTCTAAGTAAAGCTGAAGCTTCTATATATACATATTCGACCTCGAGATATAAAGCCCTGTTTTTTAAAAACCCCTTTTAACTTGAACCATGTTCCCTCAATCCCTTAAAACTTACACCTTTAACCGCTCTACTATTTGTTTCCGGAGTCTCCCACTGCTTGCCTTATGTATGGACCACTAATAATCCATTCCGTGCAATAATTGACACACTGCTTCTCCAACAACACTGGAAACTTGCTGCAACATTAAATAATTCTTTCGCGTGATTTCATGCCACAACATCTACATGCTAATTTTTCCTATGATATATGATGCGGCTCGAGTGTTCCGAGTGTTGCAAAACTGCAAACACAAAATTGCACTCAATGAAGTGTGTTAGTGGCAAGCAGGCAAGAGAGGGGAAGCAGCTACAACATATGCATTTATGAGTTTCATATTTAAATGCAGCCACGCTTGATATATGCGTGTATATATGTTGCAACTTAGCAACAGTTGGTGCAACAACTCAGGTGCTATTACACACAACAAACACATGTGGTTGCATGTTAACCAGCTGGGTCTTCTTGTTGCATGCCAACACTCGGTTGAGTTAGATGAACGGCTGCGTGTCATGTGGCTTATGACGGATACCAATCCATCAGTGGCGCACTTTCGCACATCCGCACTTGATCGGAGTCACTATTCTGTACATGACTGTGCATGTATGTATGTATGAGAGAAGCTGTGGATGCGGTTCATTGCTGGCGATAAAGTGTTAAAATGATGTGACAACAACAGCAATAACAATAAGAGTTAGTGCTTGTGTTGTGGTGTTGTGGCATGTTGGCGTGAACAACACGCATTGTGTTATAAGCAGACATGCAGATTTATTAGGGTGGTTCATTAGAGTAGTTAATTTTTTTAAGAAAAAAGAAAAATGGAAAAATCGCGGAAAAAATAAAACATAAAAATCGTTAACGAAATATTTGATAATTTTTGGTAGAGTTGCCACCTACCAAATATAATAAATTTAAAATAATTTTATGTAAAAATGTTTCGTCAAGTTAGCTGACTCTTTGCACACTTAGTTGTTGCTTAGAGCGGTCTGTTTATACATTTATTGTAAATCTGCAGGCGATATAAAATTATATAGGGTGCCTCTTTAATGATATCTCTTAGCGAGCTATGGATTTAACACACGTTTCGAAAGGAATAAAGTGAATATTTTCGAAGTAAGCAAGAAAGAATATTTTATAAATTGAAAGGATTTATGATTTTTTTTTTTAGAGTTGGTAGAGTTGCCACCTACCGATAATAAAAACGCTGAAAATATTTAACATAAGCAGCACATGAAATTCCTTGGGAAATAGTTGAGAATTTTTCAGTAAACATATTTCGGAGTTGCCACCTAATGAACATAATTGAATGGAAAATATTAAATTTGTGTCAAATGTAAACCATTTGAGTAGGTCTGTGAGACAAATTTTGAGGGCGGTTTATCTTAAACATTTTTTAAATAGAGTTGCCACCTATGAAAATAACTTTAAACTGTATAAATTTTTCAAAATGTCCTCGCAAGTTAAAGCATGTAAGACAAGTGAAGTGTTAAGGACTTTTTAATTCAAAAATATTTTGGAATGGTGTGGCCACATATTTTTATAATGCTAAAACTTAATAAATCATGCAGAATATATGTAAAATTTTAATTCGATTAAAATATTACCAGATAAACCAAACATTATTTTCAAAAATTGTTCACAACTAAATCGAAAATTTACAAATACCTTAGTTTTTTTCCACCCTAATACAAAAACTTGTTGTGTTTTTCCATCGACAACTCTCATCTTAATATACAAATTTAAATAATAATGTATAACACATCATTTTTTTAAGTAATCAGAAGGGATTATAAAACTCCAAGAACTATGTACCACCCTAATATTGATAAAATCTTTTTTTTTTGTATACAGAAATATGTTAACAAGATCAGACTATGAAACCAAATCTAATTGTATACTCATAATGTTAAAAAAGTTGCGTTATGAGAAGTTATGAGTCCTTTAAGTATTATTGTCAGTTTATGTGACCAAATTTAATTTTGTGCTGATGGCACAGTTATTCCAGTTGATGACTTTTAAAAATATGTACCACCCTAATGCTCAAATAGTAATTCATTTTAATGATAAATTTTAAAAATATTTAACAAATAACGTACTATATTATTTTCAAAAGTTTCTTATAACTATTATGCAAATTTTGTACCCCCCTAATACTGTTAATTTTTTCGTATGAATACAAAAATATGGTATTACTATCAGTTTATGAGATTAAATGCAGTTTTAAATGCGTGGTGCAACCATTCCAGTTGAGAACATAAAAAAATATATACCGCCCTAATGTTGAAATATTCATCTATATTTTAAAAATATTTAACAAATAACGTGCTGTATTATTTTCAAAAGTTTTCTATAACTATTATGAAAAATTTGTGCCACCCTAATATTAATAATTTTTTTTGTATGACTACAGTAAATGATATTACTGTATGATATAAGAACAAATGTCGTTTTATATTCATAGTACAATCATACGAGTATCACATCTCACAATGTGTACCTCCCTAATGTTGAAGTAGTCAATTATTTTAGTCACACATTATAAAATTATTTAACAAATTAATTTTATTAAGGGAAATTTTATTATTGTCATAGGGAAATATATACCACCCTAATGCTCATTTGCATGCCTATATGCAGATACACATACATACATATATATTTGTGTATATCTAAGCCATCCATTGTTTGGTTGCAAATGCCTCACTACATTACAGCAATAACACCGCTGACTGATTTATTGCTTATGTGCTACGCTCAAAATCGCGCAGCACGCAAATACCGTTATATAGATGCATGCGTGAACACACAACACACATAGCACTGCATGAATGCAGTTATTCGTGCACTTGTTGCTTGTGTTGTTAATGCGCGCACTAGGTGCCACAAATGTGGCAGGCCAAAGGACGCCGCGTCCACAGTAGCCTCCTCTGCCGCCCATCAGCTGCATTTACGTAATTTTCGTTAAAACTGGGCGTGGCCCATGTACTCCACGTGATGATGTAATAATTTCAACGGTGGTTGGCATTCCGATTGCGGTCAAATGTGGCAATAATATGTAAGGCCATCAATGAGCAACTTCTGCCAATCGGCCGGCACTTTGCCTCCTCATTGTTGCTGTTTTTTTCTTGGCTGTTTTACCTTGCAATTTGCCAGAGAGTGGAAACAATTTGTACTATTCCTTGGCCACAAAGCGCATTCTAAATTGGAGCGCAATGTGGCAGTTATGCATTTGAGGGCCGCTGCGTCATGCCGCAATTTGCTTGGTATGCTTGCGCTGCTGCAACGCTGCCAAATTACGCAAGCCAACGTCATGCCGTAGCGGCGGCTCATTAAAATTAATTGCCACAACACCAACGTGGGCCGCATTCGTTACCATTTTGCATTGCCGCACTGTCAATGCCACGGCCATGGTGTGATTGCCATGCGCCCTTTCAACAACTTGTTGCTGCCACTGGTGGCAGCCATCCCCGCTGCCGTTCGGCGCTGCTATGCTACCGCATTCCTTTTCGGTCGCTTCCCACAATTGTTGCTGGGCTGAGCAATTTTTATGCCGCATCACTGCCAACTCAAGCTCAAGCGCTTGTATTAGCTGACAATGTGTGCAACAACAACGACAGCAACAACACTAAGCGTTGATTGATAAAGTGCGCCGTGCTTGCCATGTTACATAGCAGGTGCCAATAGCCTGCCACTCGTCCACCTGCCCTCTCCCGGCTTAAAGTACATTAACATGCATGCTGGTGCGCCTGCCGCCGCTACCGCTTACTTGCAACATTAAATCACTCGCTAAATGGAACGTGTGAATGCGCTTTGTGACAAGCGATCTAAGCAGCTCACACTACGCCCCATTACTGCAGCCTATAATCACGGCCACTTTTGTCACTTCTGCCACACGCTCTCGCGCTCAAACCGTTAAAACCCTTCTTCCAATGCATCAGTAATGGGGATACCGATTGATGGATAGCAGCGTAATTTAAATGCGGTCGACAGAGTCCAAATATTTTAATAATGCGCTTTAAAATATACTCAGGTGGCAGGTAAGTTAGTTTAAGTGAACCAAAACTTCAGCAATTTTTATGTTTTTAAGTAGTTCTGTAGAGCTTTTGAGGTTAAAGCTAAATACGACAAGGTTTCCGATTCACTACCAAGATGGTTCGTCAGCATAGTAAGCTTTGTGCCATATGGAGGTTCGACTTCAACTTCCTTGCTGCAGTCGCCTGATTTTTAGCGGGGCTTCGAGCGTTGCTTGTGGTCCTTGAACCTACCATGAGGTTTGTCTGCTCGTATTGGCGATTGCGTCTGGCACTTCAGACCTACCCACATATCATGGCGACTGGCGACTGGCTTACCATCTCTAGCAGGTAGACGCGTTGTCAAAGGAAAAATTTTTTGCTGTCTTTCGTGGAAGATGATTCAGTCACTCAAGGCAGTAACCCATCAGGGACACTGTCCAATTTCAAGATCGTTCCAGCCCACTTTCACTCACATCCGTTTCGGTTTTTTAGTTTTCGCTATTCACATCTGCTAGATCCTCACTCACAACCGCTATACAACTCCGAGAAGGTAGCTTCCTTTATGGTCCCAAATTTTTCTCTGTTAATAGGCCAAGGCGAGGAGAGAGTCCTCTCAACCTACACCTAGCTCATTAACTTAATGATGACGGGAGAGGAGTGTGCTCCGATGCCTGCCTGGGTTTTAACGGGACGGAGGCAGTTTCGGCATTAACCCGCCAGCCATTTCTATAGAGTGTCACTATCAAATACTCAGGTTAGTGAATACCTCGACCACCATCTTCAGTTTCCACCAAAGATAAAAGTTAACATTTGAAATCAGCATCGGAGCCGAATCCGAGGTCAGAACTTTACGAAGTTTTAACAGATCGCGAAAGCCATAGATCCTTTAATTCATTTAAACCACTGCCCGGAGGGAACCTACCTTACATCACGTAAGAGTACTTCTAGTTATCCATATGATATGGAATATACAGACTTAAAACGAAGTGAAAAGTTGTAATAGTTATGTTAGTAATCCAAAGTGTCAAAGGCAGGAAGTAAGCTTAATCTCATGACTTTTACGATATCCGACAATGTGAAAAAAATCGTCCTAATGAACCTACCTTACCAAACGGTTCAAAATATGAAGTATTTTTTCATATTAACTAGCAGTTGAGACTAGCTACACTCACTACACCCGAAATGCGTAAGTATGAAGAGCTTGAGAAGCTCGCCATCAGCGGCAATGCTCGAAAAGATACGGCGAATAACGGAAAGTTTAAAAACCGGAGTATACCGTTGCAGGACACCCAGAGGTGATCTAGTGGATGATGCCCATAGTATACTGAAATTATGGAGGGAACACTTCTCCAGCCTGCTGAACGGAAGTGAAGGTGTAACATCTTAAGATGGCGAACCTGATTCCCCAATCGATGACGATGGAACAGATTGCCCGGCTACTATGAGGTTTGAATAGAAATTCGCGCCAAAAAAACAGCAAAGCAGAAGGGTTGGATGGATTACCGGCAGAACTATTCAAATACGACGATGAAGAACTAACTTGGTGCATGCATCAGCTGCTTATAAGATTTACTTTACTTACTTGTACTTGGCTCGATCCACAAAAAGGTGGCTGCCAAAATATGCGCCCAATTGCCGTGGGATAAGCTTCCTCAACATCGCATATAAGGTTCTATAGAGGGAACTGTGTGAAAGATTGAATCGACCAGCCCAAGAAGTGAAATTATCTGCTCAACGAAGTGTTCTCTCAATAAATCCATTGATTGATACAATGTGTGAGAAGTTTTCTCACTGTGTGCCGGTCGTCATATATTCTGTCGAATATTGTCCAATAATGAATGCTGGGTCTCTAGATGTCAAAAAAGCCTATTGAAAAATATCTCTACTTGAATCACCCATTGTATTAATTATATTTTTTTATGGATCTTAGATTTTAGATACTTTTAAGCAGAAAAATGTTTCCAACCGCCAGACACCTTTTTTCGGAGGCCCTCCTGATGATGGACTACGGGATCAAGTAAGTACAAAATTTTTCAAAATTACAGGTGACTAAAGAACATTAAATTCACTATATTTATATACATACAAGTATATATATATATTCAGTACATAAACAAAAGTAAATGTGTTTTTTCTGAATTTAAGTGTCTATAATCCCATAAGCAACAAAAAATTTAACCTCTCCAGCATCTTAGTCGAGTCAAAGTCGAGCACTGCCATTCAAATTAACCTCAAAAAATCAAGCAAGAAGAATGAAAAATAAATTGATTACTCGAAGCAATAATTACACGCATTTGTATATACTTATTCGTACATATTATTATATACATATACATACATATATCTATACATATGTATGTGGAAGACCAAATCGAGGCTCTGAAATATCCGACTGTTAAGAATTATTTATTTTCCGAAAGCATTTACTCGCATGCGTGTCGATATTGGCACTTCACTCAACCAACTCACGCACACATACACATATATACTTACACATACACTCATATTCAGTTACTTGGTTGCACTTCCGCATCTGTTGCACCACAAATTTCCCACCAAAATGAAACTAGATCGAAAGCAATAACAAATGTAATGAAAAATATGTATGAATGTGTGTGTAATGTTCTTAGTTTGTATGGATGTATGGATGTGTGTTTGTGTTTGGCCAGCAGCGGCGCATAATACCAATGAACTACGAATGCCGTTAGATTATCGGTGAATAGCGCGCCACCCATTTTACATTTATACCAATTATTGTTACAAATGTTTTCGCTTTGTTGTTGTTTGTTGTTGCTGTTGCTGCTGTGGCTGGTGTGAACGCGCCGGAATGCAACAACAAAGCACATGTGTCATATATGTACATATGTATGTATGTGTCTTTATGTGGTGCTGTTGCAGCGCAAGCCAAATGTGGAGGAAAATTGTAGTGTTGTTGTTACTGTTACTATTATTATTGTTGTTGTTGTTATTTTTGTTGCTTTTGTTGCCACCAAATTTTTCGTTAAAAGTATGTACTTTCAGTAATCGCCCAATTTATGTAACACACATGCTGCCACCATCAGTGATGGCATAACTACAAAAACAAAAGCAACTATAGAAAGAACAACAACAACAAGAACAATGTGTGGTAGCATAACCAATGGCCGAAAATTGCTCACTGCCACCCATGTGGTTATATATATATACATGCAGGTATGTTTTGTTGCAACACCAAAAACGACGAGCAAAAACAACAACAACAAAAAATAAATTCCAAAAAATTTTAATCGCCATTTAACCTAGAATATACAAATTGCATAACCCCCATTGGCATAATAATGCGACGTGCGGTAAGCAATATACCACTGCAACAACAACAATAACAACAACAACATGCCACTAAATAAATAACAAGATTGAATTTGTGTTGGGACAAGCCAACCAAGCGCAGCGCAAATCAGTGTCTCGTAATAGTCTAGCAAGTCGCCGGCTATCAAGTGGAAACTCTCGCACACACACACACATACACACAGGCGTGCAACACAAACAATGTATGGTATATGGCATGTTGGCTGACAACCTTGATCATGATCATCATTTTCGCATAACAACACCACAACTGCCACCATCACTATCACCAACAACAAATAACCGCAAAAACAACAACAGCAACAACAACAACTGTTGACTGCCGACTGCCACTAGTTGCCTTAAAAATGCTAATAATAACCAGCAAAAAATACAAAAATAATAACTTGACGACGCGAACAAGATCACCAGATCAGCACAGCTAGTCAGCAATAAAAACAACAACAACAATAACAAGGAGCATAAAAATGGTGTGCGCCAAAGTACTAGTATCCAGCGCTCAAAACCGGAGCAATAACCTGCCAACAAGGGTCCGAAATCACCAAGCGCGAAAGCAACAACAACAACGCTAGTAATAAAGCGTGCAAAAAACGAGCAACTGCTCGCAATGTCCAGCTAAGCTTTGCACTAAGAAGGCCACATTGCACGGATCTGATATAAATTGCGCGGCAACTAATACGGGCGCACTGCCAAAATCCCTATCAACTTATACCTACATATGTATATGTATATGCAGGTGTGTGTGTATGCTTAAGTGACTGGCTTGCAGCGCGCTGCCCAATAGTCCCAGTAGCCATAATGAACAAACAATAACTGCCAAAGTGAGATAAATTGAATTAACGAGCCTGCCAAAGTGGGAAAGCAGCGCAGCAGAAATCAAGCGAGGACGCTGTGGCACAGTGGGCAATTTGGTTACTTCACGTATAAAATTTTATTCAAATGTCCCGAGTGGGTGGGTGAACTCATTTTAGACAAAAAAGTATTAACTTCGGTTGCATCGAAGTTATAATACCTTGCGCTTCTTCGGAGATTGCACCATGCCAAAACTGAGGAATCAGTTCGTATATCTACAGATAGACGGAAAAATTGATAGATCAACGAACGGACGAACTTGGGTAAATTGACTAAGCTCGTAATAGAGACATACAAATTTTTTTTTGGGTCTCCGAAGTTCGCTTTTGGGTGTTGCAAATATTGTGGAAAATATAATATACTCTTGTTCAGGGTACAAGAAGATAGATTCGATTAATTTTCAAATATTCGGGTTCAACTCCTGCAGTTTCGTCTTCCATTTTGAATTCAGCTCTTGCGATGGTTTTGATTCGATGCGTGTCGTTCTACTGATCTACTACATCGTAACCCTTAAAAAATGCGTCCATGTAATTTACTTTTGATCTTATAGAGATATATTGTTGGTGCCGTATAAGTAGTCTCGTAGCAAGTCATCAAAACACGATTGTTAAAAGGATTACCGGCTGTATAACCGTCCGATAGTAAGATCTGTTAGGGAAACATATACTATTGTCATGGTTTTGTAGATATGGCCGAAGGCACTATTGAAATTTATCGACCAGCTTGTGATTATAATCAGTTTGTCTTCTCATGGTTTCGAAATTGGGCATCAACTCAATACCAAGAGGAGGCAAACTTCTCTTCGACCCTCTTTTTTTCAGAATGGAACTTTTGAACAACTTCAGTACGAGAGGCGCTTACCGTAAGCCTAGTTACCAGTAAAGCCCGAGTTACCGATGATAAAGAAGGGGTTTTTACTAAAAGCTAAAGCTCCTGCTGTCTCTTTGCCATGACCAGTGACCACTATGAAACGGCCCAACAAAGGAACAAGCTTTGTAAGCAGAGGAACTCCTAATTGGAGGAATGTTGCCTCTATGACAATGCGGTCACATATAAATCCGGGTCCATTCCGGTTACGTCGAACTGTCATCAGAGCTCCTCAAGGCAATGTCCTTTCCCTGGTTTTTACAGATGGTGGCACTGAACGAAATACTATTTCAACTCAAACGAGGAGTGGTTAAGGCAGTAGCATATATAGACGATATAGTGTTAATGGCATCAGAGCTCTTTTCATTCCCAATCAGTGAGATTATATAAAGAGCCGAACAAAGGTTACATCTATGGATCAAAGAAAACGAACTAGGATTTATCCTAATACGAATATCACAATTGTACATTCCCTCACCCGTTGGTACTCTGCGCCACCCGGCAATATATCTAGGGGTCAAGATCGTTACCAAACTGATCTGGCGTATTAATCATGCAAGAGAATAGTCAGCAGGAACTGAGGCCTAAAAACGAATATAGACGTGGGGATGTATGTTATATGGACCAATTTTTATATAAGGAATACTAATTTAGTACTTTTAGGTTAACGAGGCAATCCAGTCAGATCCGACTGATGCCTTAATATGCTCCTGCATCAACTACCCATATACCTTATCCTGAACCAGCGCAAAATAAATCTAAATAGATCAGACTATGTCCAGTCAAGGTTGGATTTCAAAAGTAGCTTGCAGTTTAGAAACTCCTCTAGATGTGATTGGGGAAGGGGTTTATTAGGGGAGGACAATACTATTTCAATCTATATTGACGAGCCTAAAATGCACAGCGGACTGGGAACGGGAGTACATTCCGAGGATCTTGATATCCGTCTACCAAACCCAGCTAGCATGTTCCAAGCGGAAATACTATGCAAAGAGCTTGTGGAGTTCTACTCAGTAACCACAGGAAAATACAGATAACTACCATATACTTATATAGCCAGGCCGCATGGAGAACCTTGTCGAAGCCGAAGACCAATTCCTGTTTAGTAAACAAATGTAGGAAAGCTTTAAGCTTATTGGCAGACGAGTCCTGTGCGAGTGCCCAGCTCTATTACAATTTAGACGTAGAATTCTTGGAATGCAACCGGTCTCAAACCATAAATGTTCAAATAGTTTGAACTCAACAATGAAGCGAGACAATTATATGTAAAAGTCTTGCCATCTGAAGGGCTGCCGTTTAACTTTGAGCAAGATGCGCCAATTGTTGTAGTTATATGAAAGCATGAGAAGTAAGACGCTTTCTGCTGATATTTTTTGAATTTCGCTAGACCGAACTCGAATCTCATATAAAACCGCCATTCATCCAGACGAAAACGAAATTTGTTGCCTTGTAATACTTCCTTTATAGGATCAACCGGTCTTTTCTTCGATAGCTATGGGTACTTGCACTAATAAAGGACCGGTGTTTTAACTTGTTAAATATTATCCCTGTGATCTTGGTCGCACCGCCTCGGAAGCTAACCAAACTCAACCTGAGGTAAGTTAAGTCGTCAAGGTGATGGAAAGTGATTTTATGTAAAAAGGCAGATTGACGAAAAATACCCATCAAAAAGGTCTAGTACCTTCCGATTCGCGTCTTAATGAATAGATCTACATATCCATAGCGGTTTGTGAATTCCTCATTACTTTTGTGGCAAGTTGTTCGAAGTCAAATATGAACTAGAAGGCTCAATATTGTCTCTCAGAAGCCTCATCACTATCAAGTCATGCAAAATTATCTCAGCTGGAAGAATTTTAAAGCCGTCGCTTCGCTTAAATCCCCACTATGCCATATATTTGGCCACGCTAGCTGTTTGTGGCAACAACAACAGTGCTCTGCTATTGAAAACACGCTTATGTAATGCGGCATGTAGACTAATGCGCAGAATGTGTTTACAGCGCGGCAATAAATTTCGCCAAATGCGCGTCCTTTCACGCCGCGTGCGATCACAGTGGTCACCACCACCAACAACAACAGCAACAACAACAAACATGGTGTGTGTGTGTGTGCTGTTGTCAATGGTGGCAATAGTGACGGTCAACGGTGGCAAGTTTAACAGTATGCGCATTGACTTTTCGTGCAACAAAGGCAGTAAGCCGACGAAGTGGACATTGCAAGCGACAAAGTTGTTGTTGCTGTCACTGCAAAGGTAGGTTGTGACAAGCGGTGGTTGCGGCAGTGGTGGCAAGAAGGTTTGTCGCTTGGCAAGTAGACACTTGGTGCTTGGCGTTCTTTTTGCCGCTTTAAAAGGAGCATTTTCGTTGTAGCCTTTTGTTGTCGTTGTTGTTGTTGCACTAAAGTCACCATGTCACTGCTGTTGCGCTGCTTGGTGTTTGTTATGGATTTTTGTTGTCGTTGCCGCTGTACGCTTATTAATATGATAACAAATGATGGCAACAGTAACGTAACAACAACAACAACAATAAAACCAACAATAGTAGCAATTGGTAGTAAGTATTGTCTCAGTGTCTTTTGTTAGTGCAACGCTCCTCACAGTTGCCACACACCAGGTTTTGCCGTACCCAGTCGCGTATCAATAAAGCGCGTGGCAAGATCAGCGACTTGGGCGCTGGCCCTTTCACGGGCCGTCCAGTCAGCTAGTTAGACGCGCGGACGAACGGACGGACGGCCGGCTAGTTGACCACTGCTCTTATTGCCACAAATAGCAGAGCGCGTGGTTGGTTACACCTCCGCGCCACTGCCACCACTAACCAGCGCCACCACCATCGCAACCATCGGCAGCACCACCATTAGTGTGCCACTCTTGCGACGTTGTTGCTTGTTAGTCGCCACACCGCTGATACATAATCATGATAAACGAGCTATGATTGCTGAAAATGGGCTGAATGCATGTAAAGGCAATAAAATCGCACAAACACACACAAACATATGCATATGCCAACAACAAGAACAAGCCACACAAATTATACGATTGACTGAGCTTGCGCCACTGCCGCGTTTTTATTACCCATACTTGCAACTGCCACTAAATTCATATTTTTTGGCTCCGTAGCAGCTCGAAGTTGTTGTGCTTGTTGTTGTTGCTGTTGTTGTTGTGCAGATAGTTACAAATATGGCATAGAAATATGAGTTTTGCGAATATGCTTCGAGCTGCACTTCATTACGCTTATCAATTTTTGTATTTGTTGTTGTTTTTGTTTTGGCTTTTTTGAGGAAGTTGCAAGTTGAGTGCGCCTAAATGCAACTTGCCGCATGCTGCCAATTCGCTTATGCAAATCGATATGGAAATGTTGCATATTA